>NC_000067.6:84636662-84714162 GCF_000001635.26 Mus musculus | reverse complement strand
CGCGGACTTGGAAGCAAAGCGTTTAACATGTTTGAGACATTTCTTTCAAATACCCTGTTTCTCTCCTCTCTTTCTCCTCCATGACTCACATTATACATATTGGACCCTTATGAGGTCTTAGGGTTTCTGAGTCTCTATTAATTTTTCTTTATTCTTTTTTCCTACTCTTAACTGACCTATCTTTAGAGTTCAGTAATTCCTTATTCTGCTCGTCCTAATAAGCTTCCGAATTCCTCTCCACCTCCACTGAGCTTTTTATTTCACTTACTGAACTTTTTGACCCTAGACATTCTGTTCCCCTTTCCTTCATAATTTCCATTCCTTTGCTGCTATTCCCTATTTGATCAGACACTTTTCTTAGAACTTTCTTTAATTTTTTGATATAGCTTTTCTTTTGGGTATTTGAATGTACCCTTTGTAACTTTAAAAGTCTTTGCTAAGTAAAATATTCAAATTTTGGCTGCTTCCCCGCTCAACCCTAGTGTGAAGCCTTCTTTCTAACTATTTACATATCTTTTTTTTTTTTTTTCAGTTGAATTTTTTTTTCCCAGACAGGGTTTCTCTGTGTAGCCCTGGCTGTCCTGGAACTCACTTTGTAGACCAGGCTGGCCTTGAACTCAGAAATCTGCCTGCCTCTGCCTCCCAAGTGCTAGGATTAAAGGCATGCGCCACCACGCCCAGCTTCAGTTGAATTTTTAAATAAACCTTATATTAGTTTTCATCAAACGTATACTCAAAAAGGACATTATAGGCACAGTAGATGACGTTTTTAATTCTTTTTTTTTTTTTTTTTTTTTTTTTTGGTTTTTCGAGACAGGGTTTCTCTGTATAGCCCTGGCTGTCCTGGAACTCACTTTGTAGACCAGGCTGGCCTCGAACTCAGAAATCCGCCTGCCTCTGCCTCCCGAGTGCTGGGATTAAAGGCGTGTGTCACCACGCCCGTAGATGACGTTTTTAATTGGCATACCAACTCTCCAATTATAGATAGTCAAGGGATTCATGGCTAAGGTAATTCCTCCACCAAAGTACAGAAAACGCGTGCAAGCTATCAAAGCAAAGCCACCATTTTCAACTCTATATTTTACCCTTACCTTTCTCTCTTGAGGGTAGAAGTTCCTGTCTCAATGGAGTTGTAAAATCTCTGTCCCAGAACATTCTTCTCAAGGGTAATTTTATTTTTTAATTGGATAATTCTGATAGTACAATGCATCAATTCTGGAAATCAGATTTTTCTCCCTTTGTGGAATTTGTTGCTGTTATTGTTGTTATGATTTAGTGGGTTTTTTTTTCCCTAGATCAATTCTGTAAAGTCTAGATTCTTCCTCACAGACCTAAGAATTAGACAAAGGTCTCTTTCAGTGCATGGATTGCTTAGGTCTTCTAGCCTTTCCCAAGGGACCCTGTGTATGTATAGAAACACCCTTCTGTGGTCATTTTTTTTTTTTCAGTATTTGGAGGCAATGTGAAACTCTGTCCTGACTTTTACTTCTGGTTTATGAAGAAACTGTCAGTCAGATGTAAGAGTTCATAGCCTTTTCAATACTTTCTAGGTGTGTACACAACCCCAGAATATGTACATGGCTGTCTAGACTGCCAGGTGTGTCAGAGCTCTTGGAACTCCGAGAGTTCACTGAGTTTTGTTTTACTTAAAAATGTCTAAATTGAAATTTATTAAAAAAAAACAAGATTAAGCTCGTTTTCTTAAATAAGTGTCCCTCTGATAGATGTATAACTTCAGTTGGTTTCCAGAAATGTTTAATATTTTGTTTTTAATTAAATGTATGCATGTATGTCTGTTTATGGATTTGTGCACATGAATGCAGGTGCTCCTGGGGGCTGGAGCTACAGGGTGTTGTGAGTTGCTCAACGAAGTGTTAATCCAATGACTGAGCCTTTTAATTCCTGATTTTTCAGAGTTCCTCCTCTTCCTCCTTACTCCCCCGTTTCTTTTCTCCTCCTCCTCCTCCTCCTTCTCCTTCTTCCTCCTCCTCCTTCCTCCTCCTCCTCCTCCTTCTTCTTCTTCTTCCTCCTCCTCCTTCCTCCTCCTCCTCCTCTTTCTCCTCCTTCCCCCTCCCCCCCTCCTTCTTCTTCTTTTTTGACACAGAATTTCCCCATGTAGTCCTGGCTGTCTTAGAACTCACTCTGTAGACCAGTCTGGTCTCGTACTCACAGAGATCCGCCTGCTTCTGCCTCCCAAATGCTGGGATTAGAGGTGTGTGCCACCACTGTCTGGCAGATTTTCAAAGTTCTTTAAAAATTCTTTTCGAAGAGTTGCTAATATTATTACTATCTTTAGAATGATTAGATCTTTAGAGGTTTTACTTCACATCAAAACTGCTTCCACAACAGTTATTCAATAGCAGAGAGGGGTAAAGGGGGATGAGACCAAAGCTGGATGTGGGGAGAGTTTAATTTACAGGTCAAAGCATATTATGATTATGGTTCTCCCCTTCCACCCTCAAGTTCTGACATTCTCAGATCCCACAAAGAAGGGAGGATACACCATGGCAAGCTGTTTTAGACCCACCCACACACACACACATTCACAGTGGCAGGAGGAATACATACCACACACACACCCCTGCCAAACCTCACCACCCCTCACCATGTGTGGGGCAGACAGAGACAGTAACAGGTATGTGTGTGTCTGTGGGGTGTTGGATTGAGGACAGAGACACTGAGAGAATAAATAAAATGTAATCATTTTAAGATAAGTAAGAGAAAGTAAAACAATGTCTTTGCCCAGCTAAGTCTCCAGTCAGGGTTACCTTTTGCCTTGTCATCCGTCTGACAGAAGCCTTCACTGTGTGGAGGTGAGCAGCAGTGTGACGGAGGCATGTGGTGATCAATCGATCCACTCACAGGTCCTCTGTCCCTCTCCTCTGCTCTGCGCCTTTCCTGCCATTCTGAACTTCTGGTCTCTGCCTCTTGCTCAGCCATCCTGGGCTGATCCCTGGCAGCTCTGTTGGCTTGTCTTCAGTTCCTGTAGCTTGTGAGCAGGTTTGCTTCTTCTCAGTCCCATTCCCTGCCCACAATTCCCAGCTCTGAAACGGTTTGTTTTGTCCATGGGTTTTTTGTTTTTGTAAGATTTATTTATTCATTAATATGAGTACACTGTAGCTGTCTTCAGACACATCAGAAGAGGG
The DNA here is from genome assembly GCF_000001635.26 of Mus musculus. Lineage (NCBI taxonomy): Eukaryota > Metazoa > Chordata > Mammalia > Rodentia > Muridae > Mus > Mus musculus. Next base: position 84,711,016 of record NC_000067.6, on the reverse strand, counting down.
CATCAGATCCCATTACAGATGCTTGTGAGCCACCATGTGATTGCTGGGATTTGAACTCAGGACCTCTGGAAGCCTAGTCAGTGCTCTTAACTGCTGAGCCATCTCTCCAGCTCCTCTATGGTCTTTTTTTATTCCTTAAAGCCATGAATGATTCAAGAGGGGAAAAAAATCTTTATCATTTCCTCCTGGAATTAAAAAAATATTCTATGGTCCAATGGACCTTGGGGTGAGTTCTCCTAAATATTTGCTTTCTGAAATTCAACATAGGTTGTAAGTACGACAGTGACAAAGAATCCTGACAGCTTTAGGATTAAGGGACATAGTAGAAGAAGGTGGAGGGAGTCACATGCATTTATTTACTCAGGGAGGCTGCATGGGCGAGCAGTGAGTTCACCTTGGCCAATGTGGATGTCTGGGCACGTGCTGAGTGTCTCTGATGAGCTGTCACGTGCGTAAAAATGTCGTCTGCCTTGTGTCTATTAATTTTCATCTTAGCAGCAAATGGAATTTACGCTGCTGAGAAGTTTTTAATCAGTTGGTGACATCTGCTTCTAAATAAATTGGCTTCATCCGAGATAAATGATTGTAGGCGCTGTGGATGGCGCTGCGCCAAAACCCTTTGATATTCACAGCTCGTTCTTTCGAGGATGCTCAAATCTCACCTCGCCTCCTGACGCACGAAGAATCACGTGATGCCACAATCACATCTCATAGTGACGTGGGACCAGTGCTTTAGAACACCACCAGACAGGGTGACCTGGTAACTTGGGGAAGCTGGAGCCTGCACTAGGAGAAGGGGGTGTGGGGAGACTTTTGCCCTTTTTTAACACCTAAGCTCTTCCTTATAATTTAATTAGATACCACAAAATACAGCTGCATTCTCTCGTGCATTGTTAAAGCAAACGGAAACGCACCGGTTTCCTCTGAGCACCGGAGTGCTCGGAGAACCAGCAGATCCAGGTTTCCTTTTAAAGCTCCACACCCTCTTACTTACCCCAAGCGCCTTTGGAAAGATGCACGCAAGCACGCGGAGGGACCAGTGTCCTTTCTGTGGGAGTACGAGGCTACTTCAAGAACACCAATGCTGGGCCACAGCAGCTCTCTAACTAGAATGCACAGAGAAAAATCACTGTGTGGATCAAATGAAAACGAAATGATTCCGTTGGGTTAAAGTGACAGTCTTGTCCTTACTGATAAAATAATTAGAAGTCACTGATTGCTTTAGCTAGAAATCATCTTTCTCTTTTCAAAAAAGATTTTATTTTTATTGAGAGGGAAAGAGGAAGGGAGGGAAGGAGAGGGAGAGGAGGAGAAAGGAGGGGAGGAGAGGAGTGGAGGAGAAGGGAAGGGAGGGGGAGGGAAGGGGAAGAGGAGAGAGAGGAGAGGGTGTAAGAGTCTGCATGTGTCTGAATGGATACAGGTGCCCACAGAGGCCAAAAGAGGCCAGTAGATGCCCTGGCGCTGGATCCCTAGGCAGTTTTGAGCTGCACGCCATGCATGCTGGGACCCAAATTTCGGCCCTTTGGAATAGCAGCAAGAGCTCTTAAACACAGAGACCCGTTCAGTCAGGCCCCGTTTTTGTTTTTGTTTTTAATATTTCAGGTTATCATATAAAGTAATTGGCTCCATCATGACATCTTTATACATATACATCATTATACTTCGTTCTCATTCCTTCCCCTCCCCACTACCCTTCTCGCCCCCCTTCCCCTCTGGCTCGCTGTTGGGGGGGGGTAGTGGGAGGAGGGTTTCTTTTCTTCCCCTCCTGATTTTTCAGTACATGTATTCTATTACCTTCTCTGATTCTCATCTCTGCTAAGATCAATTCCTCCTCTAATGTTCTACTTTGGGGACCAACATAAACATATAGAAACACATGCGTGTACACACATGAAGTTTTAAATCCAGGTTCCACAGATGAGAGACAGCATGTGCAGTGCTTATCTTTCTGTGTCTTGTTCATTTCACGCAGGGTCGCTGTTTCAAGTCGAATCCATTTTCCTGCAAATGTCATGATTTCATTTAAAAACAAAAACAAACAACAAAACCCCCCTGCATAAAATTCTGTTGTGTAGGGCTGGAGAGATGGCTTAGTGATTAAGAGCACTGACTCCTCTTCCAGAGGTCCTGAGTTCAATTTCCAGCAACCACATGGTGGCTCACAGCCGTCTATAATGAGATCTGATGACCTCTTCTGGTGTGTCTGAAGACAGCAACAGTGTACTCACATACATGAAATAAAATAAATTCTGTTGTGTGTATGGAGCTTTTATGTGTATTTCCTTTATTCATTCACCTGTCAATGGGCATCTAGTCAGGTCCATTTCCTGCCTGTTGTGAACAGTGCAACAGTATGCATGGATGTGTAAGAATCCCTATCCACAAACCCAGGAGAGGGACAGACAGCTGAGTCTTATGGCGGTTCTAACTTTTACCTTCTTAAGGAACCTCCACAATGGAGGGACTAGTCTTTAGTGCTACCTCCAAGTCTGTAGAGTCCAGTCTTTTCCCCATTTACCCCACCCTATAGCCCATCACAGAATCCTGTAGGAACCCATAAAGGTGGCTTTGCTGTCTCCTTCTGTCCTCAGCATACCCTCCCTCAGTGTTTTATGTCAGACTTACTGAGCTGGGTGTGTGGGTGTGGATGTGGGTATGTGAGTGTAGCCTCCCAGTTTGTCATTGTGTGTGTGTGTGCAAAGATTATAAAATAACTCATGCAAGTCAGTTTCTGCCTCTACTGTGAGCATCCTTGGGACCGAACTCAGTTGACAGGCTTGGCATTGGGTGTCTTTACCTGCTGAGCCATGTCACCTGCCGAGCTGTTTTGGAATCAATGACATGAACACATTATCAAAACAGCATGGAGTTACTAGGACCACAGTGGCCTAGGTCCCACGGACACCTGTGAAGAAGGGCTGCTTTCATCTGAGTGAACGGGCTTAGAAACAATAGGGCTGGTTCCTCCAAAACAGTACTGGGGCCCCCTACCCAGGAGGGAGAGAAGGTGGGTATACACAGCAGATGCTCCACTGTGTGCAGCATTGGTGATGGGGCTGCTTGGATAGTTGAGATATTCTCGGGACAACCTGGGAACCTGGGAGAAGCACCCCAAAGCAGCAACTTCTAGACCTGGCTGTGCACATAGAAACCCTGTTTGTTTTCGCCATTAATAGAAACATCCTCCATAATAAAACAATAAACAATAAAAAGCATTAAAAAAAAAAAAAAGCATGAACTGTTTTCCACGGCAGCAAAGACCTTGGAAAATCCAAAGTCTGGAGTCATTCCTAGCCCAGCAAAGGTTGAACTGTGACTCTTTCTCTGCAGTACCAGGATTAATTCCTTCCTGAACAAACTCTCTGTTCTAGTAGGTATAATAAGACTTTGTAGCCTCTTGTAATAAGATTTTGAGATTAAAAGCAGTTACTGAGTTTAAAGTAACTCCCTGTTTTTGAGTGTTGGAAAGATCTGATTTCCATTTGGTGGCACTTCAAGTGGTTTATGAAATATTTATATAGGGAAGGTCTTCTTCCTTCAACTTTTATATTCAAGACTTCACATTTAAACCTGCCCAAGATCTAATCAATGTGAGAATGATAATGTACAAGAAATTACTTTGAACAGCTGCCAGAACAGTGGTTTAATTCAAGTCGGAGAGGGAGAACATTAAGAGGGAACTTGTCTTAGCACAGAGGAATCGTTCAATGGTAATTCAGAATAAGCTAACCTGAATATGCTAAGATGCTCAAATGACAAATCAGATAGTGGCTAGTACGGAAGTGAGATAGCTGTTACCGTACCTCTGACTGTAGCATTTCTTTTTTTTTTTTTTTTTTTTTCCATTTTTTATTAGGTATTTAACTCATTTACATTTCCAATGCTATACCAAAAGTCCCCCATATCCACCCACCCCCACTCCCCTGCCCACCCACTCCCCCTTTTTGGCCCTGGTATTCCCCTGTACTGGGGCATATAAAGTTTGCAAGTCCAATGGGCCTCTCTTTCCAGTGATGGCCGACTAGGCCATCTTTTGATATATATGCAGCTAGAGTCAAGAGCTCCGGGGTACTGGTTAGCTCATAATGTTGTTCCACCTATAGGGTTGCAGATCCCTTTAGCTCCTTGGCTACTTTCTCTAGCTCCTCCATTGGGAGCCCTATGATCCATCCATTAGCTGACTGTGAGCATCCACTTCTGTGTTTGCTGGGCCCCGGCATAGTCTCACAAGAGACAGCTACATCTGCGTCCTTTCAATAAAATCTTGCTAGTGTATGCAATGGTGTCAGCGTTTGGATGCTGATTATGGGGTGGATCCCTGGCTATGGCAGTCTCTACATGGTCCATCCTTTCATCTCAGCTCCAAACTCCGTCTCTGTAACTCCTTCCATGGGTGTTTTGTTCCCAAATCTAAGGAGGGGCATAGTGTCCACACTTCAGTCTTCATTCTCCTTGAGTTTCATGTGTTTAGCAAATTATATCTTATATCTTGGGTATCCTAGGTTTGGGGCTAATATCCACTTATCAGTGAATACATATTGTGTGAGTTTCTTTGTGAATGTGTTACCTCACTCAGGATGATGCCCTCCAGGTCCATCCATTTGGCTAGGAATTTCATAAATTCATTCTTTTTAATAGCTGAGTAGTACTCCATTGTGTAGATGTACCACATTTTCTGTATCCATTCCTCTGTTGAGGGGCATCTAGGTTCTTTCCAGCTTCTGGCTATTATAAATAAGGCTGCTATGAACATAGTGGAGCATGTGTCCTTCTTACCTGTTGGGGCATCTTCTGGATATATGCCCAGGAGAGGTATTGCTGGATCCTCCGGTAGTACTATGTCCAGTTTTCTGAGGAACCGCCAGACTGATTTCCAGAGTGGTTGTACAAGCCTGCACTCCCACCAACAATGGAGGAGTGTTCCTCTTTCTCCACATCCTCGCCAGCATCTGCTGTCACCTGAATTTTTGATCTTAGCCATTCTGACTGGTGTGAGGTGGAATCTCAGGGTTGTTTTGATTTGCATTTCCCTGATGATTAAGGATGTTGAACATTTTTTCAAGTGCTTCTCTGCCATTCGGTATTCCTCAGGTGAGAATTCTTTGTTCAGTTCTGAGCCCCATTTTTTAATGGGGTTATTTGATTTTCTGAAGTCCACCTTCTTGAGTTCTTTATATATGTTGGATATTAGTCCCCTATCTGATTTAGGATAGGTAAAGATCCTTTCCCAATCTGTTGGTGGTCTTTTTGTCTTATTGACGGTGTCTTTTGCCTTGCAGAAACTTTGGAGTTTCATTAGGTCCCATTTGTCGATTCTTGATCTTACAGCACAAGCCATTGCTGTTCTGTTCAGGAATTTTTCCCCTGTGCCCATATCTTCAAGGCTTTTCCCCACTTTCTCCTCTATAAGTTTCAGTGTCTCTGGTTTTATGTGAAGTTCCTTGATCCACTTAGATTTGACCTTAGTACAAGGAGATAAGTATGGATCGATTCGCATTCTTCTACACGATAACAACCAGTTGTGCCAGCACCAATTGTTGAAAATGCTGTCTTTCTTCCACTGGATGGTTTTAGCTCCCTTGTCGAAGATCAAGTGACCATAGGTGTGTGGGTTCATTTCTGGATCTTCAATTCTATTCCATTGGTCTACTTGTCTGTCTCTATACCAGTACCATGCAGTTTTTATCACAATTGCTCTGTAGTAAAGCTTTAGGTCTGGCATGGTGATTCCGCCAGAAGTTCTTTTATCCTTGAGAAGACTTTTTGCTATCCTAGGTTTTTTGTTATTCCAGACAAATTTGCAAATTGCTCCTTCCAATTCGTTGAAGAATTGAGTTGGAATTTTGATGGGGATTGCATTGAATCTGTAGATTGCTTTTGGCAAGATAGCCATTTTTACAATGTTGATCCTGCCAATCCATGAGCATGGGAGATCTTTCCATCTTCTGAGATCTTCTTTAATTTCTTTCTTCAGAGATTTGAAGTTTTTATCATACAGATCTTTCACCTCCTTAGTTAGAGTCACGCCAAGATATTTTATATTATTTGTGACTATTGAGAAGGGTGTTGTTTCCCTAATTTCTTTCTCAGCCTGTTTATTCTTTGTATAGAGAAAGGCCATTGACTTGTTTGAGTTTATTTTATATCCAGCTACTTCACCGAAGCTGTTTATCAGGTTTAGGAGTTCTCTGGTAGAATTTTTAGGGTCACTTATATATACTATCATATCATCTGCAAAAAGTGATATTTTGACTTCCTCTTTTCCAATTTGTATCCCCTTGATCTCCTTTTGTTGTCGAATTGCTCTGGCTAATACTTCAAGTACTATGTTGAAAAGGTAGGGAGAAAGTGGGCAGCCTTGTCTAGTCCCTGATTTTAGTGGGATTGCTTCCAGCTTCTCTCCATTTACTTTGATGTTGGCTACTGGTTTGCTGTAGATTGCTTTTATCATGTTTAGGTATGGGCCTTGAATTCCTGATCTTTCCAAAACTTTTATCATGAATAGGTGTTGGATCTTGTCAAATGCTTTTTCTGCATCTAACGAGATGATCATGTGGTTTTTGTCTTTGAGTTTGTTTATATAATGGATTACATTGATGGATTTTCGTATATTAAACCATCCCTGCATCCCTGGAATAAAACCTACTTGGTCAGGATGGATGATTGCTTTAATGTGTTCTTGGATTCGGTTAGCGAGAATTTTATTGAGGATTTTTGCATCGATATTCATAAGAGAAATTGGTCTGAAGTTCTCTATCTTTGTTGGATCTTTCTGTGGTTTAGGTATCAGAGTAATAGTGGCTTCATAAAATGAGTTGGGTAGAGTACCTTCTACTTCTATTTTGTGAAATAGTTTGTGCAGAATTGGAATTAGATCTTCTTTGAAGGTCTGATAGAACTCTGCACTAAACCCATCTGGTCCTGGGCTTTTTTTGGTTGGGAGACTATTAATAACTGCTTCTATTTCTTTAGGTGATATGGGACTGTTTAGATGGTCAACTTGATCCTGATTCAACTTTGGTACCTGGTATCTGTCCAGAAATTTGTCCATTTCGTCCAGGTTTTCCAGTTTTGTTGAGTATAGCCTTTTGTAGAAGGATCTGATGGTGTTTTGCATTTCTTCAGGATCTGTTGTTATGTCTCCCTTTTCATTTCTGATTTTGTTAATTAGGATTTTGTCCCTGTGCCCTTTAGTGAGTCTAGCTAAGGGTTTATCTATCTTGTTGATTTTCTCAAAGAACCAACTCCTCGTTTGGTTAATTCTTTGAATAGTTCTTCTTGTTTCCACTTGGTTGATTTCACCCCTGAGTTTGATTATTTCCTGCCGTCTACTCCTCTTGGGTGAATTTGCTTCCTTTTTTTCTAGGGCTTTTAGATGTGTTGTCAAGCTGCTAGTATGTGCTGTCTCCCGTTTCTTCTTGGAGGCACTCAGCGCTATGAGTTTCCCTCTTAGAAATGCTTTCATTGTGTCCCATAGGTTTGGGTACGTTGTGGCTTCATTTTCATTAAACTCTAAAAAGTCTTTAATTTCTTTCTTTATTCCTTCCTTGACCAAGGTATCATTGAGAAGAGTGTTATTCAGTTTCCACGTGAATGTTGGCTTTCCATTATTTATGTTGTTATTGAAGATCAGTCTTAGGCCATGGTGGTCTGATAGGATACATGGGACAATTTCAATATTTTTGTATCTATTGAGGCCTGTTTTGTGACCAATTATATGGTCAATTTTGGAGAAGGTCCCGTGAGGTGCTGAGAAGAAGGTATATCCTTTTGTTTTAGGATAAAATGTTCTGTAGATATCTGTCAGGTCCATTTGTTTCATAACTTCTGTTAGTTTCACTGTGTCCCTGTTTAGTTTCTGTTTCCACGATCTGTCCTTTGAAGAAAGTGGTGTGTTGAAGTCTCCCACTATTATTGTGTGAGGTGCAATGTATGCTTTGAGCTTTACTAAAGTGTCTCTAATGAATGTGGCTGCCCTTGCATTTGGAGCGTAGATATTCAGAATTGAGAGTTCCTCTTGGAGGATTTTACCTTTGATGAGTATGAAGTGTCCCTCCTTGTCTTTTTTGATAACTTTGGGTTGGAAGTCGATTTTATCCGATATTAAAATGGCTACTCCAGCTTGTTTCTTCAGTCCATTTGCTTGGAAAATTGTTTTCCAGCCTTTCACTCTGAGGTAGTGTCTGTCTTTTTCCCTGAGATGGGTTTCCTGTAAGCAGCAGAATGTTGGGTCCTGTTTGTGTAGCCAGTCTGTTAGTCTATGTCTTTTTATTGGGGAATTGAGTCCATTGATATTAAGAGATATTAAGGAAAAGTAATTGTTGCTCCCTTTTATTTTTGTTGTTAGAGTTGGCATTCTGTTCTTGTGGCTGTCTTCTTTTTGGTTTGTTGAATGATTACTTTCTTGGTTGTTCTAGGGCGTGATTTCCGTCCTTGTATTGCTTCTTTTCTGTTATTATCCTTTGAAGGGCTGGATTCGTGGAAAGATATTGTGTGAACTTGGTTTTGTCGTGGAATACTTTGGTTTCTCCATCTATGGTAATTGAGAGTTTGGCCGGGTATAGTAGCCTGGGCTGGCATTTGTGTTCTCTTAGTGTCTGTATAACATCTGTCCAGGCTCTTCTGGCTTTCATAGTCTCTGGTGAAAAGTCTGGTGTAATTCTGATAGGCCTTCCTTTATATGTTACTTGACCTTTCTCCCTTACTGCTTTTAATATTCTATCTTTATTTAGTGCATTTGTTGTTCTGATTATTATGTGTCGGGAGGAATTTCTTTTCTGGTCCAGTCTATTTGGAGTTCTGTATGCTTCTTGTATGATCATGGGCATCTCTTTTTTTATGTTTGGGAAGTTTTCTTCTATTATTTTGTTGAAGATATTAGTTGGCCCTTTAAGTTGAAAATCTTCATTCTCATCAATTCCTATTATCCGTAGGTTTGGTCTTCTCATTGTGTCCTGGATTACCTGGATGTTTTGAGTTAGGATCCTTTTGCATTTTGTATTTTCTTTGACTGTTGTGTCGATGTTCTCTATGGAATCTTCTGCACCTGAGATTCTCTCTTCCATTTCTTGTATTCTGTTGCTGATGCTCGCATCTATGGTTCCAGATCTCTTTCCTAGGGTTTCTATCTCCAGCGTTGCCTCGCTTTGGGTTTTCTTTATTGTGTCTACTTCCCCTTTTAGTTCTAGTATGGTTTTGTTCATTTCCATCACCTGTTTGGCTGTGTTTTCCTGCTTTTCTTTAAGAGCCTGTAACTCTTTAGCAGTGCTCTCCTGTAAATCTTTAAGTGACTTATGAAAGTCCTTCTTGATGTCCTCTATCATCATCATGAGAAATGTTTTTAAATCTGGGTCTAGATTTTCGGTTGTGTTGGGGTGCCCAGGACTAGGTGGGGTGGGAGTGCTGCGTTCTGATGATGGTGAGCGGTCTTGATTTCTGTTAGTAGGATTCTTACGTTTGCCTTTCGCCATCTGGTAATCTCTGAAGCTAGCTGTTTTAGTTGTCACTGTTAAGAGCTTGTTCTTCAGGTGACTCTGTTAGCCTCTATGAGCAGACCTGGAGGGTAGCACTCTCCTTAGTTTCAGTGGGCAGAGTATTCTCTGCAGGCAAGCTCTCTTCTTGCAAGGCAGGTACCCAGATATCTGGTGTTCGAACCGGACTCCTGGCAGAAGTTGTGTTCCACTCACTAGAGGTCTTAGGATCACGTGTGGAATCCTGTGTGGGCCCTTGCGGGTGTCAGGCGACTCAGCTGGCAAGGTAGCCGGGGCTCGAGTGGAGTGGAAGGGGTTTGTGCCCCAGATCAAGCCCGGGTAGTCTGCTTCCCTATGTACCGCAGTCTCAAGTTCCACGCGATTGGATTGGGGTAGGCGCTGTGTTCCACTCACCAGAGGCCTTAGGGTCCCGTGGGGAGTCCCGTGTGGGCCCTTGCGGGTGTTGGGCAAGACTCTGCTGTCAAGGTAGCCCGGGGCTCGAGTCTCGAGTCGAGCGGAAGGGACTTGTGCCCCAGATCAGGCCCGGGTAGCCTGCTTCCCTATGTACCGCAGTCTCAAGTTCCGCGCGATTGGATTGGGGCAGGCACTGTGATCCACTCACCAGAGGTCTTAGGGTCCCGTGGGGAGTCCTGTGTGGACCCTTGCGGGTGTTGGGCAAGACTCTGCTGGCAAGGTAGCCCGGGGCTCGAGTCTCGAGTCGAGCGGAAGGGACTTGTGCCCCAGATCAGGCCCGGGTAGCCTGCTTCCCTATGTACCGCAGTCTCAAGTTCCGCGCGATTGGATTGGGGCAGGCACTGTGATCCACTCACCAGAGGTCTTAGGGTCCCGTGGGGAGTCCCGTGTGGACCCTTGCGGGTGTTGGGCAAGACTCTGCTGGCAAGGTAGCCCGGGGCTCGAGTCTCGAGTCGAGCGGAAGGGCGACTGTAGCATTTCTTAGAGAAGGCCTTGAATTACATTTATCCTCCCCACCCCAGTATCATATTTTTATTTCTGGGCTGGGTTTTGGTCTGATTGGCTTGTGAAGACTTTGGGAGCACAGAAGAAGTGCTGAGAGAGAGAGATATGAAATACTAACTGCAAATTTAGAGATTAGGGGTATATTCTGCTTCTGCTCCTGCCCAGCCTAGGATAATGATCAACTTCCTCAGTGCATTGTCTTCCCCTTTGCCCAAGTTAGGGTTTCTACTGGTGTGATTAAACACCATGGCCAACAAACAAACAAACAAACAAACAAACAGACAACCCCCCCAAACAAATAAACAAACAAAAAGGAAAAGCAAAACCAAACAAAATCAAAACAGAACTTGGAGAGGGAAAGGTTTACTTGACTTATGCTTCCTCATCATCCTTCATCATCAAAGAAAGTCAGGACAGGAACTCCAACAGGGCAGGAACCTGGAGGCAGGAGTTGATGTGGAGGTCATAGAGGGGTGCTGCTTACTGGCTTGCTCCTCGTGGCTTGCTCAGCCTGCTTTCTTTCCTTTTCTTTCTTTCTCTTTTCTTTCCTTTTTTTCTCTCCCTCTCTCTCTCCCTCCCTCACTCCCTTCCTCCCTCCCTCCCTCCCTCCCTCCCTTCCTTCCTTCTTTCCTCTCCTCCTTTTTCTTTTCTTTTTTGAGTCAGGGTTTCTCTGTGAAGTCCTGGCTCTCCTAGAACTTGCTCTGTAGACCAGGCTGACCTCCAACACTGCCTCTCAAGTGCTGGGATTAAAGATATATCTTCTTTATAAAACAAACAGACAGACAAAAAAAAAGTGAAAGGGGCACTAGGTTTAAATGTCCTCTCCAAAACTTATATTGAAATTCCATTCCCGCTTCTACTGGGTTAAGGGGTGGAACAATTAGAAGTTGTTACACTGGGAAGGCTCTGTCCTGGGTGGGGGTGGGGGATCAATGTTCTTGTGAAAGGTTGTGTTTGGCTCCTTCTTGCACTCTCTTGCCTTTTCCCTTTCTATCATATGATGATGCAGTATGAAAGCCCTGGATAGATACTGGCACCTTGCTCTTGAACTTTCCAGCCTCCAGAGTTATGTGGGGTAGAGGTGCTTGCCACTGAGCCTGAGGGCCCGAGTTCAATTCCCAGGACCCACATGGTGGAAGGAGAGAATCAGCTCCTGCAATTTGTCCTTTGACCTCCAGAGCATGGTAAGGCACATGTACATCCAAAATAAAAGAAAACAATGTAACGAGTATTAGTTACCTTGCTTTTAAAAGTTACGTGTTTTTATAACTTGTGTTATGTTTTGAATCTGATGTACCCTTCTTGGGCTCATGCTTTGAACACCGAGTCCCCAGTTTGTGGGGCTGTTTTGAAGGCTGCATAACCTTTAGGAGGTGGGTGTGGCTAGTGAGATAGGTTTTCCTGGTTCTACATGCCCAAGTGCTCCCTACACTGCAGATGGCTCCACTTCCATAGCCATGCCTCCACACCTTGACAGACAAAATCTCTCTAAAATTGAATTACAGTAAACTCTTCCCTTGTTTACATCAGGAATTTGGTTACAACACAAATGCAATACAACCTAGGAAGCTGATGCAGTACTTGACTGGTACTTTCTAACTATACGACTTATCTCCTAATTCTTGACTTAAAAACCAGCTAATATATTGCCTTACCATAACAACAGAATAGATTAAAATAGTATTGGCTTTGTTTATGCTAACTCAAGAAATTCCGTAGGCCACATGTGGTGGTTTGAATAAGAATGGCCTCCATAGGCTCATATATTTAAATGCTTAGTCATCAGGGAGTGATACTATTTGAAAAGATTAGAAGGATTAGGAGATGTGGTCTTGTCAGAGGAAATGTGTCACTGGAGTTGGGCTTTGACGTTCCAAAAGCCCTCCCTCCATCCCCCTTACAGATCAGGATGTAGAACTCTCACCTACTTCTACATTACCATACCTGCTTGTGAGTCACTGTACTACCTGCCTTGATGATAATGAGCTATCATCTGAAATTATAAGCAATTGCCCTGATTATTGTATATCTTCACAGCAATAGAACAATGATTAAGACAACATGTATGCCATTCCAAATGTACAAAATGATGGTTTTCCGTCTCCTCCATTGTCTCAGTCCATTTTGTGCTACACTCTGGAAAGTTTGTAACGACAGAACAATAATAGTCATGAAATACTTGTATGGTGTTTACTACATGGGTGCTTTGGGGTCAAGAGCTCCAAGCTCATGTTCTGTTCCCCAGAACTAACCACATGACTCTGCATATGTGGTTCACAGGCCTAACTGTCTCCTCTGGATTGGGACATGACTTTCAGTGTCTTGAAGTGAATCGGCTGTGCTGTCCCACATAAGATGTGACCTAGTAATAGTCTCTCATGGAGGAAAGGAAGATGCATGGGGTGCTCATGAGCCCCACCCTCCCTGAGATCCCAATTACCACTGTATGAGAATTGGACAATTGATCAAAGTGAGTGGGAACCCTGTGTGGTATAGCTGCCATTCAGGTGACTTGCTGGTGGCATAGCTGTGCCACTGATGTCCCTGTAAATAACCTCAACACATTCACTGCTTCATGAGGCTGGACTTGGATGGAATCTTTTCTTTGGTCTGTCAGTTCTTTTTATCCACAGTGAATCAATGTTTTATTATATTTTTCAGGCAAATTTAGTTAATGAGTAAAGCTGGAAGAAACCTCTGATAGCTGGAAGACTTAGCATGTAGTCTAGACAAAAAGGTATGACAATGTGTTTCACCCCTGCAATATGCCCTTAAAAATTAAAGACATAATACTTAAACCAGACAAACCCCAATGATGTTACCTAGAAAATTCAGAAATTGGCATCAGAATATAAGCTTTTTAGCCCCCTATTTCAAAGTGTTAAGAAATTTAAAAAGGGTTTACTTAGGCAAAAACTTAACAAACAGAAATGTTCCTTTAATTTTTCACAACCCTTTTGATTAAAAGAATGTGTTTTTTGGCTTTATTTGTTTGTGTCTTGATAGAGGAAATCAGCAGCCCTATCTGTTAGCCTAGGAGGGAGAAGTTCCTCTAACTTCTGGTAATGGCCAAGAGAGCACAAGAACTACCTGAATGATGACTCCAGGACCAGCAGAGGGCGCTGGAGTGGCACAAAATTAGGACTTTTAAGAAGAGGTTTCAAGAAGGTGGAAGGGAAATGCACGTACCTTTGGGGTTCACTCCATGAGTTACCCCTGCTGGGTACAGATCTGTCTAGGTTTGGGGGGGGTGTCAGCCTATAACACAGTAATTTTAGGTATCTCCTAAACAAAGGGTTTGAGATTTGAGATCTAAACAGGCTTGGTTGAGGCCAGGCAGTTTGCCCTCTGCTTCCACTAGAGGGCTTTCAACAGCTCCTGGTGGCTAGATCTGTGGCATCTATAAGTCTCTCAGGAAGTCTCTACTTTCTTATTAGCCCAGTGTTTTACAAAACTACCTTTTGTGTTCTTTAGAAATTCTGCCCAGTCTGTTAATTCAAAAGAGTCATTTTTCCTTCTCTCTTCTTCCCTATTCTCCTTTTCTCTGTTTCCCTCGTCTTTCTTCTTTCCCTTCTCTCCACCCTCCTTCCTTCCATCTCTTCCTTCCCTCTTCTCCTTTTCAGGGTTTCACGTAGCCCAAGTTAGCCTTGAATTCCCTAGGTAGCCAAGACACACCTCGAGACTTCTGACTCTACTGTATCAGGCTTCTTACTACTGTGGATAACGACGATGCGAGCCATCCGGGCCAGCTATTCCTCCTCACTTTAAGTTTTGCGTAGACAGGGGTAACTGGTTTTAGAGTCTATTCATAGTAGAGGTTGTGAAAGGTGGTTGTGAGTGGAGACAAAGCCGACTGAGTTTTGTCCAGCGGATTTGATCTCCGTCTCTGCCACACCAGGAGCAGCCTAACTGGGAGGATACAACAGCCCTCGAAGTAGGTCTCGGTGAGATCTCCTTCCCCGAACAGTTAAGTAGCAAATGTCTGCTGAAAGGGCAAGAGGGGTTCCCACAGTGTTCTGGGAGGAAAATCAAGAGACCCACTGGGTTCCAGCCTGGGACCCAGCCTGTGTAGGTCTCAATTTCATCCTGTATCTTAAAATAGGGCTGGGTACTCTGATCTCCCACTTTCCGCCACCCCAAGTCTCTTTCAGCTCTGTGAGCTGCTAGCTGGGCAAGTACAGGCGAAGAAATTGCCGGTTCAGCACCAAGGACAAGGGCCCCGGTCTTGGATGTGCAAGGTCAGGTCCTTGAGAAGTCCGCTGGGTTCGCTGGTGGCGCGCGAGAGCTGTGATTGCTGGGGACAGGGACAAGTATTATAGGAGCGGGTGGAGCACTCGTGAGAATAAGGTCAGGCCGGTCCCGCTGCGGTTTCACAGATTCTGCGCCAAGAGGTCGCGAGTGGCAGCTGCGAGCCATCTGAAGCGATCTCTTCAGGCTGCCGGGGCCTCTCCATTCACTTTCTACCCCAGCATCACCTCTCTCTCCTCTCTCAGCCGACGGCTCCCACCTCTGTGCCATCCTGCCTTCCTTTGGACACACCCACGACTCTGACCCCTTAAGGCTGGGGACCGAAGACAGCCTTCTTGCAACTTGCTGAGACGCGGAGCAGAAGGGTTCCCATCCCGGGTCCTCCAGCCGGGAGCCCAGCCTCCGTGGGCCCCGCCCCCGGCCCCGCCCGCGGTTGCCCGGGGAACCACGGGCTCCCGCAGCTGCAGGAGGCGTCCGGTCCCGCTGAGCAGCACTAGCCGCTGGCGCCGCTGCCACCGCCATCTCCGCCGCTAGCAGCGCCGCCGTCACCGCGCCCAGCTCCTCTCCAGCTTCTGCGTTCTCTCCGCTCGCTATGCCTCCCCGCCGCGCCCAGGCGCCCGGTGCCCCGCTGCTGCCCGTGCTGGCCCTGCTGCCCCTGCTGCTGGGTGCTGGGCCCCAAAGCGGCTGCTTGGCTAGCCCGGTGTCCGCCGCGCCCCTGCCTGCTCCGGGACCGTGCGCCTCCCAGCCCTGTCGGAACGGGGGCGTGTGCACTCCGCGTTCGGTGACCGACCAAGAGCACCCTGCGGCCGATGCTGAGCCCCGCTACAGCTGCACCTGTCCCGCTGGGGTCTCTGGCACCTATTGTCAGGTAAGTGGACACTACGACCGCTCAGAGACACTTCAGCCGCTCAGGTTCCAGTACTCCAGATAATAGCCTCTGTTACTTTAGGAAGGGAGTTCGTAGACCCGGGGCCCACCCTACAAGTGAGGCTCTACTGTCCATCTCAGTTCTTTGGCCATGCCAACCAAGGCTCTCGGGGCGTGTCCTATGCTCCAGGGCCCGGCAGCCACCCCATCCCTGGTACTCGTGGATCTGTCATTGGCCACCAAGTGGCGCGCCCCTTCCTGGAGGCCCAGGTTGAACACCAGCTTGGTGCCTATTGAGAAAGAGCAGAGAAGTCAGTTCTGGGAGTTCCCTGTGGGCTCAATGTTCAGCTGAGCTCTGTCCCTGGTTCTACTGGACCCGGCGTGGGTCAAGAATGCATTTCGTGGGGGGTCGGGGGGGGGCAGGATAGTGGGTTCTGTGCTAGGTGGTGGGGCACTTTCTTTCCTTTCTTCCAAGCTTCCGGAAGGCAGCTGGAGGCTGAGAGGACAGCTGCCTCCTTTGGCCTGCGGCCAACCCTTTCTGAGCTTAGGTGGTGGCGATGTTGGAACAGGTGGAGACATTCGAGGGCACCAAGCTGGGGCTTGCCGATTGCCTTTCTGGCTGGCCGCACTCACAGCCAGGACACAAGCAGGGCGCTGGGGAGTCTGAGGAAGCTGTAATGCCGTGAAGGATGGGAGGTGGCCAGTAACCGTCCTTGAACTGAAAATGTCCAAGAGGGGTCTGACAGAAAATAAACGCCGCTTTGACTAGTGTGTTAAAGCTCAAAGAGCCTACAAACATTTTTTCAGTGTTGAATTGGTAGCTCATTGTGTGCACACAGCTGATCCTTTAGGAAGACGAAACACACCACACACACACACACACACACACACCACACACACACACACACACACACACACACACACACCACACACACACACACACACACACACACACACACACACACACACACACCACATTGATCTGAAACAGCTAGATTAAACCACAGGAAGATGGAACGTATCTGGGATCGGCTTTCTTTCTTACATTGAGGGTGGAGGAGTTTGTTTTGTATAAATTAATGCACCGATGGAAGACTTTAAGACTGCTCTGAGCAGCTCTACTTTTAAATGAAGAGGAGGGCATCCTTCCAGTGGGATAGGCTTTCATTTGTTTAAATAGAAGTGAGTGACCTTGGCAGACAGCTTTTTTTTTTTTTCTATTACAATTTTCCGCCCTATAGTGACCAAAACTGGAGACCCACTACTTTACCAATGCTTTAGTTCTTCTCTTTGTTAACTGGTCTTAATTCCCTCAAGGGAAAGGAGAGGGTGATGATGGGCTTTTGTATGGTATGAACATTCAGCAGGCTTTAGACCTGGGCATTCTTGTGGGGAAAAGACTCGTAGAGCCGTTCAAACTATCGGGGACAAAATCTGGCTGTAAAGCAGAGACCAGCAGGTTGAAGTCAGAGGATGGGTTTATACACTTTTTTCTCTCCTGGAGGATGATAGCTTTTCCTGAAGAATTGAGATGTCTGACTGCCTCTATGTTTGTATGGCTGATTTAGAGAAATAGGTGATTTAGACTCAGGGTGTAGTAGAAGCGGATAGGAGAGGAGAAATATCAATTTAGGTAAAAAGAGAAAGCTAATTAGACGTTGGGCCTTTAATACAACTCTGACATTTTTTGTGTGACACTAAAAATGGATATAGAAAATATTCAAAAGAGGGAAAGAACTCTATTGCTCTCCCAAAGATAGTAACAGAGAAGCACAAATCTTTGGTTCAATATCTAAGGTAATTAATCCAGAAGGGTCATCACTATTCTAGAAGCAATTGGTTCACAACAGAGTTGGGGGTTCTTCTACAGCTCCTGCTTAAGGCTGTGTGAGTCTGCCCACCCAAGGAGAAGCAACACAACATGCTCTGAGAGCAGAGTGGGAAGAGGAGGGCATCTGCAAGTCTAACAAGAAAGATGAGCAAAGTGGGAACTTGATTAGACTCAGTTACTCGGAAGAACTTACTAGATGATTCAGAGCTTTATAGCCCATAAAAAAATTGATTCCTGGCGATTTTAATTGAATCTTTCATGAGCTCACAGTAAGACTCATTATTCTCATTTTCTATGGTTTCAGAAAACAATACACAGAAGGCAGTCTTAGCAGAGAAGACAGAAAAAGAAAACAAAAGAACAGAAACCTACAAATAAGTGCTGGGTGTGGTGGTGTAGCACCTGGGAGTTGGAGGCAGGAGGATCAGGAGTCCAAGGTCATCTGTGACTACTTAGCAAGTTCAAGGCCAGCCTGGACCACAATAGACCCAAGGGCTAGTGAGGTGGCTCAGTAGCTCAGTGGGTAAGAGCACTGACTACTTTTCTGAAGGTCCTGAGTTCAAATCCCAGCAACCATATGGTAGCTCACAACCACCCCTCATGATTGCCCGAGGTCTTATTTTGTTTTGAGAAATGTAAATAAAACAACAACAGCAGCAAAACCTCAAAAATCACCAATCTGCTGTCTTTCATGTTTCTGGGCCCTTACAGGATCTGGTAATGGGTGGTGTGGGCTTTACAGTCCAACTGCTTCTGTTAAACCCATGATGAGAGGTGATGGAGACAGTTGTGGTGCAGCTTCCTCATCATCAAACCGCCCTGTTGTGTTTGTCATGAGGAGCCTGTTGACCATGGCATTTGACTGCCTGAAGCTCTTGAGGCTTGCCTGCTGGTTTCCTCCTCATTCTATATCCAGGCCAGCTGATAAGCAACCTGGCACTCCGTCTTTTGATGCCTGCTATTGGGAGGCTCACATGCTGGCCCCTGAATGATGAATCTGCAGCTCAACCCCTTAACTCCATTATCACAGGCTGGTCTCCTCCTTTTCCTGCTTGCTCAAATCATTATGATTACAGGTCCTATTGGGATACCTTACTACAATGGCAAGTGAATGGATACTGAATAAGAGAAATGAGCTGGGCATGGTGGTGCACACCTGTCATCCAATCACTCTTGCTGTGGAGGCAGAGAGCCCAGGCTAGCCTGGGCTACAGAGTGACTCTGTCTCAAAACCAACCAATGCACCAAACCTCTCCCCCTTCAAGTCCCCAAGAGACTGGGGATGCAGGAAGGTGGCAGTTGCCAGTGTCTGGCCTGTCGTTCTCTTCTGGTGAGAGGTACAGAGGCATCTGCCTTCTTGGCCCTAAGCACATGGGTGGTTCAGTGGCAGAATTCTCATCTGCTTTCTACTGGGGTAGCCACCAAAGCTAGGGATTATTTGTTTGCAAGGTTTATTTTATTTTAATGAAAGAATCCTTTGCCAAATATGCAAGCAGTTAGACACCTGTTTTTTTTTTTTGTTGTTGTTGTTTTTTTTTTTTTTAAATCACACATTCCCTAAGGAACTTATCCTCTGAAATGAAAACAGAAATGTATCAATTTCTGCACTTGGAGAAATAGGGGGACATGTAATAGCCACTTTTTATTTAAGTTAATGGTACTCATTAAGCTGATTCTAGAATCTCCTCTTCCGATCAAGCATGCTAATTCAAAACAATATTTCAGATGAACAAATCCGCTTCTGACTGAGAATATTTTTGGTGTTGCTGAGGATGGAAACAGTCTTGCAAATTTGCTATAACTAAAGGGTCTGATTCTTTGCATTTCATCAGTCCTTTTACTGGACTTTTAAACACACAAGCACACACAACTTGCACATTCGAGAGGCAAAGAGAGCGCGCATGAGCTTTTATTGTGCCCTTTACTGTGGTATCTGCAAACTAACAGCAATCAATTACAGTGTCTAAATTCATTCATTCTCTCTCTTTTTCTCTCTCTGGCTTCTCTATGAATTGTTTTGCACTCACTGTCCCTAAACCTCAATGTTCCTGTCTCTGAAATGGACTACTACCACCTGGCATATTTTCTCTCCAGGAACTGTGAAATCACAAATGAGAATTTCAGAAGAATAAAAACGTGTATGAGAATAGAGATAACGATTGATTTTTGTGCCTTCATTCATTTTTGTGGTGGCGGGAAGGTCAGAAGGTAACTTTCAGGAGTCAGTTCTCCCCTCGCTCGATGTGGGTTCCAGGGGTTGACCACACTCAGATTGTCAGTGTTGGTGGCAAGTGCCTTTCTCCACTGAGCCATCTCATTGTCTCTGCTCTTCTCTTGAGCCAGCCTCACTACATAGCACAGACTGTGTAAGAACTTGGGTTCCTCTTGTCTCAGCCTCCTTAGTGTTGGGTTGCAGGCATGCATTACAGGCATAAGAATGACTGTTTAAAATGTTTGGAACAATGGAAAGTGGTGCATGAACAGAAAGTATAAGAAAAAGACCTTATTTTTTGTCCTGTGTAAGATCCAGTTTTGCCAGTTAAGTCAGTGTCTGTAGTGCTTTTCCTTCACTAAACAGGTTCAAGGTTTTCTTTCTACTAGGGATACCGTGTCATAGGTTTGAAAACTGCAAATTATCATAACTTTTGCCCTTTTATTCTGAAACAAATGTTTGCTGAGTAATTCCAGTGAAGTGATATTTCCTTTGAAATGAAAGAGTTTTTTTTTTTAAGTGTCAAAATTCTTGTAACAGTTTTAAGAAAAGAGGGAAACAGTTGATTTTTCTATGCTTTTCTTATATCTGTGAATGGTATTTTCAGCCATTCATAGGAAACATCACCTTCCACAGCCTGGCCACTTGACAAAACACATTCCCGTCTTTAGCATCTTTGCTTAAGTATCTCATGACATGGTACCCAACATCCAGGGTGGCTTTGTTTGTGTCCTCGTTTCATGGGCATCCACAGGGGAAGAAAACCTAGCCTGCAGCTGAAGGGCATTTGAGTCAGAAAGCAGAATGTCTGGCTGTAATTTTAGACGTCCTCTCCAGCTCAGGAGGCAGCTGTGGTCAGAGTTATTCAACCCAGAAGAGTCGCTGCAGAATCCAGGCCCCCAGTGGAACATCCACCAGCATGACAGTTTTATAGGCAAGATGTCTTCCTAGTTACCCCACCTGCAATCCTTTTACCTACAATGGAGGCCAGTCTTGACTTCTTATTCAACTGCAATGGAGCTTTAACAAGTACGAGTGTCTAGGTTTTAGTGTTCTCTGTCCTCCAGACTCTGACTTATCCATTGGTCTGTGTCAGGGCTGGACACTGGTAACATTACATGCTCTGCTGTATTGTCAGGTTTGAGATGACCCCACCCCCAACTCCTGAGCATATATATATATATATATGTATATCATGAAGCAGAGAGAAGAAGACATTCATAGCCACTCCTTGTCATTTGCACTCAAAGGTGGTCAGTTTCTGAATCCAGGAGTTCCCAGACAGGCTCCTCAAGTGGTATATGCTCTCTGGTGGACTTTGAGTGGAGAGAGTGCAAGTGTGGGGTCAGAACCTGGGTGCCCTCCCCATTGGTAACTCCTTCCTCTGAGGTTTGGTTTCCTATCCTGGCAAGCTAGGATCCAGAGGCCAGCCTTGAAGGTAGTTATGGCTTAGAAAAATCTAGCCCATGATGTGCCCATAGAAGACACTGATGAAAGACATTCACATCCAGTATTTTTCTCTTCTGACCTTCCTCACCCAACAGCAAGGAGGCAGGGCGAGTGGGGCATGAACGGATTGTCCTTGTGTGCACATGTGCACTTGGAAGTCAGAGGATGATCTTGGCTGACATCTACCTTGTTTTTGAGACAGGGTCTCTTACTGACCTGGCCAAGTACAAGTACAGCTGCATAAGTGGCTGACCTAGGTGGGCCACAGCTGTGGGACCCATTGAACAGGTGTTGAGCATGAGGTCAGGAGCCATTTTTGGTCAGTGCCTCAGGATTCTTAACAGGTCTGTTCTAGAAAATATTCTTGAAAAAAATTTTTTTTATCTCAATATTTTTAAAAGATTTATTTTTTTTGTTTATGTGTATGTGTTTGTGTGCATGCGTATGTGTGTTTGTGTGATACCTGTAGAGTCCAGAAGAGGGTGTCCAATCCCCTGTAACCAGAAATAAAGGTGGTTGTGTGGGTGCTGGGAACCAAACTCAGCAAGTGCACTGCAAAAGCAGCAAGCGCTGTTAACCACTGAGCCATCTCTCTACCCCCTCTGTGTGTGCGTGCGAGTGTGCGTGTGTGCATGCGTGTTTATGAATATTTGCCCTAGCTTTTATATTTTTAATAACCCTTTAAAATTAGAGATGGCAGAGTAGGTAAGTGAGTTTGATGCTCAATTGTGAGAGTCTGAATTCAGATCCCAGCCCTCGTGTCAGAAGCAGCTTGCTGGGGCTGCACGCATCTGTAACCTCAGATTTATGGGAGATGGAGACAGGAAGATGACTGGAGCCTGCTGACTGCCAGCCATGCTCCTGGTTCAGTGAGAGATTCTGTCTCTGAGGAATAATGTAGAGGGTGACAGAGCAGGACACCTGATACCCTCCTCTGTCTGGAGCAGACACACAGGTATGCTTTGGGGGCCCCTGCCCTATGCACCTGACCTGTTTTTACCTCCTGCTCTTTCTAACCTGGTGTACAGAAAGAGAAACAGAGTTCCTAGCCGAATGGCTCGTGCCCGTAGTTCTATCACTTGGAGAGGCTGAAGCAGGGAAATCACTGTAAATCTGAAGTCAGCCTGGGCTACATAGCAAGATCCTATCTAAAAAAAGAGGCAGTGTTCTTGCTGTAAATCTTCATCTCTCTCCCCCTGCCACTCTGTGTGTGTGTGTGTGTGTGTGTGTGTGTGTGTGTGTGTGATGTGTTTGCTCATATGTTCTTATGTGGGGGTATTATAGAATTTAGTCCACTGAGGAAAACAGCCACCATCTTTTATCAGAGCAGCTGGGCCTACACGTAGGAGTTCAGCAGGGGCCTGCCTGTAGATGGTTGACATGCCTGTAGATGGTTGACACGCCTGTAGATGGTTAACACGCCTGTAGATGGTTGACTGTTGCGCGCGCTCAACTGGCCAGGAAGAACGACGCTGCTACAGGATCCTTCTGCACACGTTTATTCAGTCCTGTTTCTTCTTTCTCCATATCTCCCTTGTTTATATCTCCCTTGTTTTTATATCTCCCCTGTTTATATCTCCCTTGTTTTTATATCTCCCTTGTTTATATCTCCCTTGTTTTTATATCTCCCCACTAATAGTAATCCTCTCTTGAATAATAATCCTCCCTCTAGCCTGGGCCTCTCACTCTTATATACTCTCAGTTCCCATCCACGCACAGCAGGCCACGCCACCTCACCAGGCATGCAGCTTCAGCTAATCAGGGCAGCAGGGGCAAATCTCCACCAAATTGGATTCACCTGTATCCTGGTACACCTGCGCAGCACTCAAGATGTTTGTGTCTTATATGAGGAAGTCAGGTGCAAGTCATATGACTTAGCTGCAGTCCCTGGCGCCCTTGGGACTGCCGCCACACCCGCTCCCCACAATTCCCCCTTTTTTCTTTTTTGGCAGAGAGAATGTCTGTAGATAGCCCCCCACAGCCATGCCCCTTACCCGTCTTTGGGAGACAAACAGCATTGGTTTGATCCCTGTCTTAGGTTGGTGACATGCCCAGGGAGTCTTATCACTGACTACCTCTCTATCATGCCAAGCCACTCCTGGGGAGATTGTGTTTTGCTTGCGGCAGGTGCATCAAAAGGCCAGGATGTTAATTAACCTATGGCCAGATCTTAATTGCTGCAAGCAAGCCTCATGGGTGAAGGTAGAGGTCTGATCCCCAGTGTGCAAGCATAGGGGCCCTACACAAAACCATCCCTTAGGCTCATCACCCAGAGAGGTCTTGGCCAGCTCCCGTGTCGTTTTTCCTGGGGGAAGGGAACTAGGACACTGAACCTTCATGCAATCAGACATGCCTTCCACAGGATGCCAACAGCAAGCTATCCTCTGTGCAGTGCTTAGCCTCGCACCCCACGGCATAACGCAGCATAATTTCTTTTAGAGGGGCAAACCAAATCTGAGGAGATTGTCCCGCCTCCACTGCAGCAAAAGCCTACGCTACCATGGCGAAAATGCGGGCCGCACACTCTGCACCTAACACATGTGCCAAACACAAAACACACACACACACACACTATAACAAGCATACATCCCAGGGCTCTCATCACCGCTCATCTTCCCTGAAGCAAGGGATAGATGGCCAGCGGGGCTATCTCTTTAAGGGGAATTCAGGGATCAAAAAGGCATAGAAAAATTTGAACGTCATGCCGAGCTGGTATCGGCTTCTGGAATACCGAAAGGATCTCTCATCTCGGCTCCATCCTTTGTGCTTGTGGGAATATCCACCACATCCACAGGGGCAACTGGATCAGGAGCCTCATTCTTGCAGCGTCTCACCAATCTCTCCAGCACCCAAAGAGGTTCCGTCTGGTCCTGTGGAAACACACAAACAGACCCTCTCGCCCACGTCAACACCTGATCCTGTCGATCCCCAGGGGGATGGACACAATACCTCGTGGTGATGAGACCATAACCTCAATCACCTTGTGTCCATCTGGGGAGTCAATACGCCAAATCTCTGGACAGAAGGTCCACCTATAGGTGGCTGCTGAGGAGGCATAGGGAGAGGACGCAGAAGCTAATTCGCCTTCCTCCTCCGCCTCAGCTCTTTTATTTTGTCCTTTCTGTCCACCTGATAACACTGTGTCTCCTTTCTTTTTCCTTTTTCTTTTTAAGCCCTTCTCCTCTTCCGACATACTTTCTTGTTGCTCTGTAAGGATTTTCTGACCTGTCTTGACTGCCTCTACACACAGTTTCAAACAGTAACAGAGTCCATATATCAGAACAAACAAGACCAAAACTATCAGACCTACCCACAAAGGGTCAATGGGAGAAAAAAGCATAACTACACAGCGAGGATCTATTGATCACTACACTGAGGTTATCATAGTTCCTTAACTTGTCCCCAAACCGGGAACCTTAACTTGTCCCAAAGCCGGGAACCTTAACTTGTCCCAAAGCCGTGAACCTTATCTTTACTTTGTGCCTGCTTCCTGGCAACTTTATACTTGCCTCTATTTTATCCGAGGTCCTTCCCAAACTCCTGGGGTCCCAAGTTTCACTCACTGTGAACTTACCCTGCCAGCAACCACTGACTGCTGAAAGTTCTGAACTCGGTGGGGGAGTCAGTTCCCCGTACGGGCCACCAATTGTCGCGCCTGCTCTCGACCAGCAAGAACGACACGACCACCAGTCCTTCTAACAGCAGTTTATTCAGTCTTCATCTTTCTTCTTTCTCTTCATCAGTACCGTTCCCCAGCTGAAGAGTTCTGAATCCACGCTGGATCCTTCTCAACAGTCTGTTTTACAGGAACACTTTATTAACCGCTCCTTCCCAGTGATGCAGTTCTGAATCCTCCCTGTAGCAGGGGGTCTTCGCTCATGCCTGAAGATGTTTCTTTTCCCGGGTTTCAGCACCAACTGTTGCGCGCGCTCAACTGGCCAGGAAGAACGACGCTGCTACAGGATCCTTCTGCACACGTTTATTCAGTCCTGTTTCTTCTTTCTCCATATCTCCCTTGTTTATATCTCCCTTGTTTTTATATCTCCCCTGTTTATATCTCCCTTGTTTTTATATCTCCCTTGTTTATATCTCCCTTGTTTTTATATCTCCCCACTAATAGTAATCCTCTCTTGAATAATAATCCTCCCTCTAGCCTGGGCCTCTCACTCTTATATACTCTCAGTTCCCATCCACGCACAGCAGGCCACGCCACCTCACCAGGCATGCAGCTTCAGCTAATCAGGGCAGCAGGGGCAAATCTCCACCAAATTGGATTCACCTGTATCCTGGTACACCTGCGCAGCACTCAAGATGTTTGTGTCTTATATGAGGAAGTCAGGTGCAAGTCATATGACTTAGCTGCAGTCCCTGGCGCCCTTGGGACTGCCGCCACACCCGCTCCCCACAGTTGACATGCCTGTAGACGGTTGACACACCTGTAGATGGTTGACATGCCTGTAGATGATGGTTGACATGCCTGTAGATGATGGTTGACATGCCTGTAGATGGTTGACTTTAACTCACAGAAAGAAGAGGTGCTGAAGGTTACTGGGATTTCACCTGAGACTCCACCCACTCCTCCGAGCTTCACATTTGTACAGAATTTTGCCCTAATCATTCAGAGCTTTAGCCACCAGGGTTCAGGTGCTAGAGTTTATAGCCTAGGTGTCTCAGGATTTCCATTACTGTGAAAAGACACCATGACCAAGGCAACAGGACAGCCCTGGCTGTCCTGGAACTCACTTTGTAGACCAGGCTGGCCTCGAACTCAGAAATCCACCATCCGCCTGCCTCTGCCTCCCCAGTGCTGGGATTAAAGGCGTGTGGTACCACGCCCGGCCCAAGGCAACTCTTATAAAAGGCACACATTTAATTAGAGCGGGAGTACAGTTTCAGAGGTTCAGTTCACTATCATCATGACAGGAAGCATGGCAGCAGGCATGGTGCTGGAGGAGTGGAGAGTTCTACTTGATCTGAAGGCAACCAGGAGGAGACAGCCAGGAGGAGTCTCTCTTGCCACACTGGGCAGAGCTTGAGCATAGAGACCTTTAACCCCCCCCCCCCCCCACACACACACAGAGACACACGTCTTCTTCCTCCAATAAGGTCACACCTACACCAACAAGGGCACACCTCCTAATAGTGCCACTTCCCATGGGCCAAGCATACAGACACGAGTCAAGGGAGGGTGGGTGACAAACCTATTCAAACCACCGCACTAAGA
Organism: Mus musculus; assembly: GCF_000001635.26. Lineage (NCBI taxonomy): Eukaryota > Metazoa > Chordata > Mammalia > Rodentia > Muridae > Mus > Mus musculus. Next base: position 84,684,737 of record NC_000067.6, on the reverse strand, counting down.
CAGGTTAATTAAGGGGCTGGGGTGGGGAGAGTGTCCACCTATGCAGCTGTGGAAACCATTACTCTGGGCAAAGACTTTCCAGTGTGGGGACTTTGGGGTCACCAAGGGTCCTGTAAGTAATCCATTACCCATGCTCTGTAAGTAAGACAGGAGACTCACTGGTTCTCCTGGTGGAACTTTGGAGGAAGCATATTGTAGTTGGCCTTTAGGACCTTATATGAAGTGGGTGGACATTGTTTATAACTCTCAAGGAAAGGAGTTCTTAGAACATGAGACCATGAGGCCAGAAGTGTCTTCCTCAATTATTTTACACTGTATTTTTTTTCCAGACAGGATCTCTCTCTGGAGCTGGAGCTCACTGGTTGTCTAAGCTGGCTGGCCAGTGAGATCTCAGCGTTCTCCCATTTCAGCCTCCACAGTCCTGGGCTCACAGATGCCATGCCCAGCTGTTTCCATGTGCACTGGGGCTCCAAGCTCAGCTCCTCAAGCTTGTTAATGGAGCCATCTGCCCAGCTCCCGAGCTCAGAGGACTCCAGGGCAGGCTGTAGCCTTTTCTTTGATCTCTGCCCTTGGTGGGTGTGCTTGGAACACCTTGGTAATGGCCTGTTTCTAAGAAGGTCTGTGCATCAGGAGAGAGAAATGGTAGCCTGCATGGTTTTGTTATGTGTGTGGGGGGATCCTGCTAAGATACTGTTAGCTTAAAAGTGATCTTGTCATTCATTAGTAAGACGGTTGGAAGGATTAAGGGAGGTCTTCGAAGAAGCCCCGTCAACATCAACCCCATCTTAACCCTAACCATATTGGTCTATATAAAAGTAGGCAGGAACCCCAACTAACTTGGTGACAGACAGCCTGAGCTCGGGTGTCCTGACCCGCTTCGTATAACTTTCAGAGTACAGTCAGGCTTGCGGAGGAAACGGGTAGGGGTGGGAGTGGGGGTTAGTGGTTGGGATAGATGCTTCAAGCTGGCTTAAAAAAAAAGTAAAAGTTTTTTTTTTTCTTAAAGAAAAAAGAAAAGGGGTTGACTTTTAAAAGAGGGGGAGGAATTTAGCAAGGGGGGTTGCTTTGAAAGAGACACTGCTATCTTCTGCTCACAGTTCCTGTAGCCAAGAACATCCTTAAGAGTTCCAATGCTGGCACTTATCTGGTTCTTGTAGTTAATTTAAAGAAGGATTTGTAATTACTTCTGGGTTTCAGAGGCAGACTGAAACTTCTCTATGGGCTGAATTTTCTGAGCTGGGTGGAATTACAAGGAAGGGAATGTATCAAGTCCCTAATTTCTTTTGACGTCTTCTTTTAAAAAGACGTTAAAATGACATTATTTGTTTGTTTGTTTGTTTGTATGTACATGGCATAGTACAGGTGTGGGATTCGGAGACGAACTTTTTTTAATTAAAAAAAAATATGATATTTTCTGATCAGGATTTCCCCTCTCCTCCATCATCTCCCAGATTCTCCACACTCACCCAACTCCATGACTTATTTTTTTCTCTTTCTCTTTAAAAAACAAACAGCCAAATAAAAAACAACCAAGCAAGCAAGCAACCAAGCAACCAAGCAACCTAGCAAGCAGAATGTTCAAAACAAAGAAAAACCATGAGAAATGCATACCTACCAAAACACACATCCATGCAAGCAAACACCACAAAAACACAAAGTTGGAATCCATAACATACAAGCAAAAGACCAGTAGGGTGAAAAGTGCTCAAACAAAACAAGATGAGACCAAAGAAATTTCCCAAAACACCATTGAGTTTGTTTTGTGTTGGCCATCTGTTGGGCATGGCCCCTGCTCTTAAGTGTGATCTGTATATCCAGTGAGACTCCACTGGGGGAAAAAAAACTAATTGTTTTCTTTGTAAGCAGCTGTCAATTGGTCATAGTTTCTATGTTAGCAGCCAGGGTTCATGTCCATTTCTTTCCCCCCCTCCCGCCCCCCCAGTGCTGGGATACCATATGGTCTGGCCCTGTGCAGGCTGTGTAAGCTGCCACAGTCCCTGTGAGTTCATATGTGCATCAGCCTTGTTGTGTGGAGAAGGCATTGTTTCCTTGGTGTCTTCCATCCCTTTGGCCCTTCCAGTCTTTCCACCTCCTCTTCTGCTTAGTTCCCTGAACCCAGAGGGCAGGGGTTTGATACAGACATCTCATTTAGGACTGAGTGTTTCTAAGGTCAGAGGACCACTTTGGGCATTCACTCTCTTCTTCCATCATGTTGATCCCAGGCATCAAATTCAGGTTGACAAGTACCTTTTTATCCAATGCACCAACTCACCTCCCATGCTTCTTCTTTTCCATGGGAGATCAGAAGCTACAAAGGACCACTCAGTGGAGCTTGAAATACAGACCCCTCTTCCCCTAGCCCCTCATTCTGCTTAGCTTTCTGCAAAGGTACAAGAAAATCTCTTGCTTAGTTGGATATATTAGAGCAAGAAAAATGCTCAGTGTGTCCCATATTATTTCCGGAAGGCGTGATTTAACAATAGCAAGAAACCCAAGATCTCCATCTTGAAACCAGTGCTCCCCTGTTGGATTTCTAGACACTTCTTTTTAGGTGTAATTTACATATAGTCAAATCCACTTGTTTTGTCATTTGTTCCTGTGAATTTTAAACCGTCATGTGATGGTTTGTATATGCTTGGCCCAGGGAGTGGCACTATAGGAGGTGTGGCCTTGTGGGAGTAGGTGCGTCACTGTGGGCATGGGCTTTAATATCCTCAACCTAGCTGCCTGGAAGCCAGTCTCTTCTTAGCAGCCCTCAGATGAAGGTGTAGAACTCTCAGTACCTCCTGCACCATGTTGCCTGGAAGCTGGCATGTTTCTGCCTTGATGGTAATGGACTGAACCTCTGAACTTGTAAGCCAGCCCTAATTAAATGCTGTATTTATCAGAGTTGCCTTGGTCCTGGTGTCGGTTCACAGCAACAAAACTAAGACGCATCATTACAATTATTCTGTTTCCCAAATATCTGTCTGCCCTCTTTGTTGTCAACCCTTTTCCATTCCCAGCCCAGGCAGGCCTTTTAAAGAATGTTACAAAAACAAAATCACATGCTAAGTGCTTTTCCAGTTTGTAGGGTCCTTCCCTCCCACTTCATATAATTTCATGTGTGTGTTTTTGAGAGTTTGAGATGGGCTTTGACTATTATTGGAAAAGAATATTCCTGGTGTTGCACAAAGGAACTCTCAGACGAAGCAAAAGTAACTTGTCAAGGCAAGTTCTTTTTGTAAAAAGAGTGTGCTATGACCCAGTCTAGGCTGGTTAACAGCCCATATAACCTCCCTAACATAAGGGGTGAGACCTTGGCTGTTTCTCATTGGCTGATGGTCAACTCGACTTAGTGATTGGAGAGGAGCAGAAAGGAAATGAAGGAAAGAAGGGAGGGAGTGTGGCTGTGGTTAATCAAGTCCTGGGAATGCAGGGGAGCCTTTGTGGAAACAAAAGTTTTCTGTGATTGATGAGATGAAAAGGTTTGCATAACAGTTTTATAAGATGGGGGAGATTGATAGAACATGGCTCTTGGGCTAGCCATGGTAAAAAACAAACAAATAAGCGACAAAATATTTTGTAAACAATGTAGCCCAGGCTTGCTTTAAACTCACTCTGTAGCCAGGGCTGGGTACAAACCTGTGGCAATTCTACTGCTTCAGCCTCCCCAAAACTGGGATTATGGGTATATATGGCCATACCTGGCTAGTATAATGCCTTTGAGATGGACTCCTGTGGTCCCCAGTATTGGAAGTTTGTTCCTTATTGATGATGTACCTCACTGTGTGCCTTGCCACGATTTATCTTCCTGCTGGTTGATGCCATCTGGCTGCTGATCAGCTCTTGCTGATTGATTATGTATAAAGCCATCTCCCTGGTCCCATGATATATGTTTTAAAATGAGGGATAGCATTTCTTATGAGTTTTCCCTTCTTGTTTTTGACTTATTTTCTTTTGGGCTATGTTTCCTTCACTTCATTGATTTGTAATAGTTCTTTACTAATGAAGAAACGTAGCCCTGTGTCTGTGGTGGTGTTGGCACTATTGAAGGATTACATTCTGGCCAAAACTTATACCGCTAGAGTTGACCCTCCTGGTTTTTAATAACGCACTGTTGGTACAGCCTTAGCATATGCTTGGCTTTCCTTTGTCTCAACACTCTGGAGGCAGAGGCAGGAAGATCTCTGTGAGTTTGAGGCCAGCCAGGTCTACAGAGTGAGTTCAGGACAGCCAGGACTGTACAGAGAAACCCTGTCTCAAAAAAAAAGCTGGCATAAATCATATTTAAATATTCTTTATATTAACATTGGAATAAAGCAAGTGTTGTTTTTTTTTAATTAGAGATATTTCCTTTTTTTTTTTTTTTTTTTTTGCTGTTCTGGAACTCACTCTGTAGACCAGGCTGGCCTCAAACTCAGAAATCCGCCTGCCTCTGCCTCCCAAGTGCTGGGATTAAAGGCATGTATCATCACTGCCCGGCAGATATTTCCTTTCTTAATTCTTTTAAAAAAGAACTACTTAGCTCCTCTGCCCCAAAATATAAATCTCGGGGATGAACTCCAATCCCCCCCAAATGACCTGGCACTTTCGGATTTTGTTAACGTTTCCAAGTTAATTTTATTGTTATCATTGGTGAAGAGAGCTTTTCTTTGATGTGCCTGATCACAGGTGTAATGTTCTTGTTCTAGAAGGTTCTTCTCCATCCCTCATGGACAGGGAGAGGTCGGCCTACTGTTCAGTAGGATGCAACAGTCCTGGGTTTTACTCCTCACAAGGATCCTTAGCTCTTTTCTTCTCAAGAACAACTTCACTAGTCCTGACTGTCAGGCTTCTGGATTTCTCTGTTTATTTTCACGTTTTAAAATTGGCCATTTTAAGTGTTTGTTCTTGGCTTCTCGTTGTGCAAAAGAGAATTCTTTTATCTCTGTGCAAAAGGCCTCATAATGAGAGAAATAATAAGGGAGACAGAAAAATGAGAGCTAATATTAGCATTTTTATGAGGCCCAAAATAAACTCTCAGCTGGAGAAAAGTAGATTTAATATTATTTTTCTTTTCCTTTTACAGAAAGAGGAAGGGATGGGGCACTATCTATTCTGAGCTATTCTGATCCAAAGGGAGGTTAGTTAACTTGTTGTCTCACACAGGAAATAATGATGTGTTCAAGTTCAGTAGTATATGCCAGCAGCTTAAATAAAACCATTAATTGGTGAAATCACACAAAGTTTTTATACTTAACATTTTAATTTCATTTTATTTTTGAGACATGGTGTCACTCTGTAGCCCAGGCTGGCTTCAAACCTGTGGTGATCCTCTTGTCTCAGCCTCCCAAGTACCGGGATTATAGATGTAGGTCACCATGTTCAGCTTGCTTCCTGTGGTTTCAATGAATCCTACTACTAATCTTTCGTAGGCTTAGAAAGCTATTATTATTATTGTTTCGTGCAGAGTCCATAGGAATGGAGGGGAAGCAGAGATCGTGGTATTTAACATTTATCTTACAAGAAGCCCTTTGCTTCTCCTCCATCCCATACTTTACTTTTGGGAACAGAACCCGGGACCACACTGATGTGGGAATACCCTTCCAGAAGACGGACCCACAGGGAACCTTGCGTTGGTTGAATCCTTTTCCTTACTTTGCCTTCCCTGGTTGTCCCTAGAGATCTTTCCTATAGCAAAATGTAGCTCTCTCTCAGAAAGAGGAGTTTTATGTTCTTGCCAGGGTTCATCAGTATAGATGCTTCCTCCAAGGGCTTCAGATTAAAATTGCTTGCCTTTGGAAGGATGTGGAGAGTTCTAAAGTGCTATTCTTAGGGCTCTGGCTACAGTGCATTGGACAGGAGTTTTGGACACAGCGACGACCTTCAGCAGTTGTCCTCTGGGTGGATGGCAGTAGGCAGGGCAGAGCCCTGGAACACTTGTACCTTTCCTGATCCCCTCCACAGCAAGGCCTATCTGGGATAGCTCATCATGATTTTTGATTTTTTTTAATTGAAGCAATGTCACATAGTAGAAAAACTAGTACTGATGCCTAACTACCCCCCCTCAAACCAACAAACAAAACAAAAAAACAAAGCTTATTTTAAAATGAACAATTTAGGAACATTTAATTCACAGTTTAGTTCCAGAATGAGATAATTGGCATTGTTTCTCCACTTGACATAATCTATAACCACCTAGGAGCCTCTGGGCGTGCTTGTAGGGGATTATATTAGTTACAGTAATTGAGATGGGGAGACCCACTAGTGTTGCTTAAGCAGCAGCAAACAAGAAAGCGTGCCTCAAAATGAAAGGTTGAAGACTGAGATTCAAGGTTTTTCTCCGACTTCCACATGTGCCCAGATGCACGGGGTTCCTGAAAGTGCTTTGATAGGTAATGGGGTTTTCTGAAACTCTGTACAGTTCCTGTCTGCTGGGTCCCAGTACCCATCAAGTACATTTAATGCCTCAAGAGGAGTAGAGATTCCCCAGTGGTTAGCTCGAGCTGTAATACCATCTCAGCTACCTTGTTGGTTAAGGAACTCCTTCATGTGGGTTGGTGGCGAGTATCCATGTTGTAACTGTTTAATGAGAATTCAGGGTAGGCTGGGGGTGGGGAAGGACCCCTGTCCTTGCTGATGCACCAAAATAGGTCGAAAGGACTGGAGATCCCTAGTTGCTTAGCAACCACTTCTACACTCTGGCTGCTTTACTGATTCCGGTTAATTCCTGGGGAATTAGGATTTGGACCTCAGAAGCTCAGTTTGTCTTCTCATTCTCAGAGTTGTGGTGTGTGTGTGTGTGTGTGTGTGTGTGTGTGTGTGTGTGTGTGTGTGTGAGTGTGTGTGTGTGTCTATGCCTATGGTAGGTGGAGGTCAACCTTGGGTGTTAAACCTTAGGTGCTATTCACTCTGGTTCCCTTCCCTTCCCTTCCCTTCCCTTCCCTTCCCTTCCCTTCCCTTCCCTTCCCTTCCCTTCCCTTCCCTTCCCTTCCCTTCCCTTCCCTTCCCTTCCCAGACTGACCAGGAAGTTTCAGGGACCCACCTGTCACACTTTACAGACTGAGCTATCTCCTCAGCCCTCGAGGGCCAGAGACTCTCACAAAGCACTTGCATCTTCAGTCAGAGTCAACAGAATGCCTGCTTCCCACTCAGTTCCTTGCTATGGCTCAGAGTTTCCTAGGTCTGTCTCCCTCCCAGTCTGACCCTATAGCATTCAGCTCTATGGAATGTTGGGGAGGGGAGGACACAGAGTTCTCTGGTTTTTTCGATGCAAAGTAAAACCATGTAGGGAATCTGACTCTTCCACTGGCCGCGTCCGAATCCTGACTCCAGTGGCAGCATCCTGAATGTAGCTGGGAGGGATGGATGTAAATTTTAGAGATGTGTTATCCTTGGCCACTTCCTGCCTCTCCTTATTTCCTGGTGTACTGTGATGTGAACCACTGTTACCTGCCATCATCATGGTCTCCACTGCAGTAATGTGCTGCATGACTCAGTTACTGAATATAGACTGGACCTTTTCAAAACCTGGAACCAAAGCAAGTCTTTCTTCTCCTTAGTTGTTCTGTCAGGATTTGGGCTGTGTATAAGACACTAATCCATGGGGAGTCAGGCAGAAAGTCTTTCCTAAGGAAATCAGGAAATGGAATTGGAGATGGCTGATGGCTCCTGCTCTCTTCGTTGGGCGCATGCTTCATATTTGGGTGCCATTTCAGCAGAAATGAACACCTGTCTGCACCTGCCCCCAGATCTGCTGAGACTTCTCACAGGGGTGTGTTTATTAAGGATACAGTAAGCAGCAATGAAGGGATAGCTCAGCATCACATGAGACAACATCACCAATGAAAATTTCTCTCGTTATGACATGATGTGAGGGGCATTTTTGTCACTTCTAAACCTGTGGTCTCATCCCATTGCGACCATGAACACAAACAGACAAACAAACCCCAAGACACCAGATGCATTCTCATTGTGTGACAGTCTACAAAATACTGGATTACTGTTCCGTACAATGACCAAGGTCTTCAAAAAGGGAAGGGTCGTGGCAGAAACTGACTCCTCGAAGAGAAGATGGAGGAAAAACGAGGACTAAGTGCAGTGTGGGGCTCTGCAATAGGAAAGCAGCTCTGGGAAGAACTGAGAGAATCTGAACAGACCAGGGCCTCTAGATGCCATGGTGCTACTGTGGCTTCATTAGCAGGATCGGTAACACACACACACACACACACACACACACACACACACACACACACACACACACAAGTGTGAGGCGTGTAACAAGGGAAATGGGGTGTGAGCGTGCAGGAACTCCATGATGCCCATGAAACATGTCAACAATTTACAACTACTAAAAAGCATTTACTAAGAGGAAATGAGTTTCTTGGTTTTTGTTTGTTTGTTTGTTTTGAGACATGTTTTCTGTATAGCCCTGGCTGTCCTGGAACTTACTCTGTTGAGTAGGCTGGCTTCAAGCTCAGAGATCCACCTGTCTCTACTTTCTTTCCTTCTTTTTTCTCTTCTTTTCTTTTCTTTTCTTTTCTTTTCTTTTCTTTTCTTTTCTTTTCTTTTCTTTCCTTTCCTTTCCTTTCCTTTCCTTTCCTTTCCTTTCCTTTCCTTTCCTTTTCTTTCCTTTTCTTCCCTCCCTCCCTCCCTCCCTCCCTCCCTCCCTCCCTCCCTCCCTCCCTCCCTCTCTCTCTCTCTCTCTCTCTTTCTTTCTTTCTTTCTTTTTGGTTTTTCGAGACAGAGTTTCTCTGTGTAGCCCTGGCTGTCCTGGAACTCACTCTGTAGACCATGCTGGCCTCGAATTCAGAAATCCGCCTGCCTCTGCCTCCAGAGTGCTGGGATTAAAGGCGTGCACCATCACGCCTGGCTTCTGTCTCAACTTTCTAAGTGCTGGGATTAAAGGTGTTTGTAACAACTGCCTGGTGAGCTTCCTGATTTTTTTTAATGCATATATGTTTATGTGTTATACTTTCCTACTCAATCAAACCTTTATAGTCACAAAACATTTTTCTTATTAGATGTATATGCAGGTTAGTTCTTATTGTCAACTTGACACAGATTAGAGTCTTCTGGGAAGAAGAAACCTCAAGTGAAGGATTGCTTTCAACAAGTTGGCCTATAGGCAAGTCTGCAGTAGGGGTGGGGAGCACTTTCTCAATTGATGATTGATGTGGGATAGCCAGTCCATTGTGGATGGTAACTTCCTTGGAATGGTGGTCCTGGGTTGTACAAGAAAGCAGGCTGAGCAAGCCACAAGAAGCAAGCCAGTAAGCAGTTTTCTTCAATGCTCTCTGCTTCAGTTCCTGCCTTTAAGCTCCTGCTCTGAGTTCCTGCCCTGAGTTCCCTGGATGATGGATGCTAAACTGGAATAAACCCTTTCTTCCCCACGTTGCTTTTGATCATGGTGTTTATCACAGTAACAGAAAGTAAATTAGGTCAATGTTTGTCATCATAATATGTGTTTTGTCTGATGTTGCTATAGAGATCAGTTTTCTTTCAGTTTAGTCTTTTCTGGTGTCTTTTCCCACTTGATTTATTTTCTGCCTTTTATACCTTCTCTTCCTCCCTTTCGTCTTCTTCCTCTTTTCCGGTTTCCCTTCATCTCTCTTCTTCCTCTGTCTTTCCTTCCTCTTCTCTTTCTTTTCTTCTTCCTCTCTTCCAGCTTCCTCCTCTTCCTCTTCTTATTTATCTCTTACTCATTCTTTATCTTCCCATCACCATCATCATCATTACCATTGTAATCATTGTTATTCTGTGGTCTTCTGGACCAAGCCCAGGCTTTCCACATGCCAAACAAGTACTGAACTCTGTCCAGAGCCTTCTCTTTCTATCTTTGATTTATGTCTCATATAAATATCATATAGTTGAGTTTCAGGTCTTATGCAGTTTGATGGCATTTGTCCTTTAAGGGGATAATATGATTGTTTATATCTATAACTAGGTTTATTTCTATGACATTGCAGTTCTGGATCATTCTTAATTGTGTTCGAGATTCCAACCCCATATGGGAGGATTTTTACTAGGTATTGCATTTAGGATAATCTAGAACCCCAATCTTCTCTAGCTCTGCAAAGCTGTAATCTCCTTATTATCTCTCAGGCATCTGATGTCTTTTGGAAAATTACTCTTGGAGAAGAAGTCTTTCTCTGTGCTGGACACCTTTTTGTATTCTTTAAGCAACATTTGTTTAGGATTTTAGTTGTCCTTAGCAAGATGATTGGTCTGTATAGCTAGGATCAATTGTACAGGGAACTAAGACCAAAAGCCTAAATCTGATGATAAAAAGGTCTTATAACTTTACAGACATAAAAACTTGTATGGCATATTGATTCTTGCTCTAATGTGTTGTTCTCTGGAACAACTTGGTGCTTCACATATGCTCAACAAGCATTCTACCACATAGTCATACGCCCATCTCTACTGTAAACATTTTAGAGCCAAAATCTCACTATGCAGCTAAGGTTCATTTAAACCTTCCTTGCAATGCTCTGGCCTCAGACTCTCAAGTGCTGAGATTCTAGGCATGTTCTAGCACACTCACCTGGCATTCATTCTTAATTAATGGGCATTGATAAGAACAGACTTAGATACATCATAAACATTAATATTGTAATGCGATAAACAAACACTGGAGTAAAAGATAAAATAGCAGTCTCCAGGTTCGTGAACACACACATATAAACACAAAGAAAGGCTGTAACTCTGTTCTTCTGCCATGTTTGACCTGTAACACTTGTCACCGTCTGTTCACTTTGCAAGCTTTGCTGCTGAAATGAAAACTCCATGAAATGTTCGTGTTCTCTCCACACCTCAGATACAATCTAGGCTTTTGAGAAAGTACAAGCACATCTTGACATTTCAGCAAAACAACAGCTGTAGCTTCCTGACTAGGGCCTATATGCCTTGCCTAATGATGGGACTGTTGACCATGTTTCCAGTACAAGACATGAATTTCCTCCTGTGAAGCAGGCTTCAAATCTGGGCAGAAAGCTGTTAGTTACTCCTGTAACAGACTTGCCATGATTATACCAGTAGACACAGCTTGGCTAGTTCATGGAGTAGTGAAAAGGCTCTATAGCTGTAACAGTTGTGATGACAACATTCTCTGCCCGCTGTAGTCTATATATCACCTTCCATCTCTATGAAGGCTAACCAGCAGACAAGAGTTTCCAGTTACGTCCAGTTGACTTCCCTATGTCCTGGGACCAGAGAATATGGTGTTTTCAGCAGTAGGGTTCTATTATCTAGTTCTGGTGGGCAACTAACAGCAGTAGTAATTGCTTGTATTGTTTTAGGGCCTAGGAACCTCTCAAGGATATATATAAAATATATATAGGTCTTGGATGGCAGTTTTATTATTTTCTGTGAAATTTGACAAATGTCCAGTGAACCAGACATATTCTTTTTCTTTCTTTTTTTTTTTTTTTTTTGGTTTTTCGAGACAGGGTTTCTCTGTATGGCCCAGGCTGTCCTGGAACTCACTCTGTAGACCAGGCTGGCCTCGAACTCAGAAATCCGCCTGCCTCTGCCTCCTGAGTGCTGGGATTAAAGGTGTGCGCCACCATGCCCTGAACCAGACATATTCTTATTTTGCATCTGTTTCTTTGGAGAGTTTAGTTGGCTTATCAGTTAAGTACTCAGTTAATGTCTGAGAGTGGAGAAGAAATTGTACACTTGGGGCTGATCATTTGGAAAATTTGTCAACAATCTGGGACTCCGTGACCCACTGAAATGAAACATCTACAGCCTTAGATATAATTACTCAATTTATGCTTGCCAACATTTGTCATGTTTGGGAATCCCTTACTTGAATGGAAAAAAATAAACCTTTATGTCTTACGTCTTGAGTGTTAGAGTGATATGCTAGAGAGAGTTTTGGGTAGGACATCTAGAAGCCAGATTCATAGCCTGAAGGAAGTCCTTGGACAAATGACCTAACCTTTGGGGATTAGTTATATCATGTGTATGCAGTAAGTCTAGAATGTTCCATGTGCTTGTTTGGAAGGCTGTAGTGCCTATAATGATAGGAGCTTTGGAATCTCTCCAGGGAGTTGCAAAGGACTATGGGTGGTTTTGTCATTCACTGCTTCTCATACTGCCCCAACCAAAGGAATATTCATGAGTGTGTACATGCTTTCAGAATGTGGGATGCACCAAGAGATTTTTACGCTGGTAGGTGGTGGTATTTCCTCTCCATCCAATCTGAGTTCAATGAGTCAAACAATTTTTTTTTTGACATTTTGATGTCCTTCCAAGTTACATGTCCAGTACTATCTAGTATGCTGATATGGACATACTTAGTTTGCTTCTTGCCCTTCTGTACACTTTTGAGCTAAGATAAATTATATGCAGAAACACATTGCAAAATGGCTTTACATTTTTGCATATATTTGAATGGGTTTTTAATAGGAGATGTATGTTTAAATTCATGCATCATTAAGAAGGTATGGTTCCACCAAAGTTACTCAGTTGATGGCTTTGGTAGAAACAAGGTGTAATTCAATAAAATCCTCGGCACAATGATGGAGATCGCTTGTACTATGGGCTAAGACCCACATGTTAACCTTAGATTTGTGAGTTCATCCTTAGATCTTAGGTAGTGCAAACTTAAAAAATATTTCCCAAGATTCAGTTTTGTAGATTAAGTCCTGTTACATGCCGTCAAAGGTCATGGTGAGCAAAGGATGGTATTTCATGGGGGCTCTATCTTGCCTTCTAGAAGGTCAAGATCCTGAAGAGAAGCAAGTGTACTGTCTAGTGGTGTATCTCATATACTACAGACAGAATATCTCACACACAACAGACAGGATCCTGGGAATCCTGGAGAAGGTTCCAAGAGGGTGTCTGGTGGCCACAACCCATTCTTTGTTACATCTTAGTTCTCAGGTGCATTCTAGGGACATTCTTTTCTTTCTACAGATTTCCATAATTAAAGGAGAATGGCTTGGTCAATGTGGTTGAGGTTATTGACATCCAAACTTGCATAAGAGCCATGGATTCATTGTTGGTTGCTTCAGGGAAGCCCTAATGTGTGGGTAGCTGTCCACAGGTTCTCAGAGATACATGAGTTTCTAGGTGACCAGTCTCTGACTATGTCCTTTCTATGGAGGTCCTTTGGTGTATTCTGTCATGGGAGGTCCTCTTAACATTTGGAGTGTTCTATTATGGTACAGAATGTTAGATACAACTGTTGTTTAAGATAGTCTTTAAACACCTTTCCAGGAGGAGTGTCTGCTGACGTGGGCTTGCTTTTCTGGAGGATGAGCATTGATTCTGTGTCACACCTACATCTTGCCAAACATCTGCCCGACTTTAATAATTAAGCCAGATTATGAGAATAGAAAGAAAAGAACGAAATGATGACAGATAAGGTAAAGGCAACCGAGAATCCATCTGGAAATCATTATGGCACAGAGCACTGCCATATACATAAATATTGAGCAAAATCGCTCTATTAGCCCCGTGCTTGCATTTGGCAGCTAGCTGGTATTAAAATATTATGACAAATTAAAGTAATTTTAAATTGCATTGAAAATATACCCTTTGAGGCAGAATGGACACTTAGATCAAAGTTGGATATGAAAATTGGTTCTTTTTTTCTTTCTTTTCTGGAAAGCTATTAGACACTATGGAACAAGAATCCTGAAGTTTTTTGACTTCACAGGACCTCTTTTAGGAGCTTGCCCTATAAAAATAGTTAGAAATTTGAACAAAGTTTTTATAAATAGAGATAGTTATCAAGGAATTACTTATTATAGACCCAAATAGGGCAGCTCCTAAGGGCCAATGTAATAGTAGAATAATTGTTAACATCTAGTTAAAATAATAGCACAGCTCAGTAATAGAATTTTAATTGATTAATTAGTTTATTTTTAACTCATGTTTTTGTGTGCATGTATTTGTGCAGATATACACACATTTGATTAGGTACATGGAGGTGAGAGGTGTCAGATTGCCCTGAAGTTGTAGGTGAGCTTGTTGGGAGGTGAATTGGAACCCAAACTTCAGTCTTCTGTGAGAAGAATGTGCACTCTTAACCACTGAGCCATCTCTCCAGCCCCTAAGTGACAGAATTTTAAATAACCTTTGCAAAAGATGTTTACAAGACAGTTTTGTTCTGATGAGATTAAATGAGGAAACAAAATTGGTCCAGTACTATAATCATCAGTTTTAATAAAGTGCATAGAAGAAAACGGGACAGGAACACATTATTTTCATAGACCAAGAAGTCAGCACACATATATGTGCCCTGAAGTCCTTTAAAGGTTTGGGCTTTGTTTTCCTGTGCTTTTACACACTGTATTGAGATTCAAAGGGAGTAGTGACAAAATCTACAGGACTCTTCTTTTTTCACGTGTTAGTATGTCTGGAAATTCCAGTCACTCATGTGTTAGGCTAAGGTTCTGAGCACATCCAGAAGGTCACCACATGGACTGTGGTGTTAGGAATGTTGATCCAGCCACCAGCGATCGCAACTCCATTATAGCAGTTTGCTTTTTGCTCTGTGGGTGCTGCAGGCAGGTGGAGTGGGACCTCATAGTGTTTGGAGACACAGGGGGAGAGGACTGCCCGAGCAAGTTTTCCTGATAATTCAGTCAGAGGTGAGACTGGTGGCCCAGAGAATGCCGAGGATTAGGATGTATTAGCCTATGAGGGCTGAGAAGATAGCCCAGTTGGCGAAATATTTGTCACATAAGCATAAAGACCTAAATTTGCCCCCTAGAGCCTACATAAAAAGCCAACTGTGGTACTGCACTCTTGTGATTCTAATCCTGGAGAGGCAGAGACAGGAGGATCCCTGGTCCGCATAGTCTGTGTAGTGATCGCTCAGCCAATGAGTAGCTCTGCCTCAAAAACAAATGGGTAGATCCCGAGGTACTACACTCAAGGCTGAGGATGTGAGGGAGTGCTTGGCTAGAATGTATGAAGCCCTGAACTTGATTCTCATCACAAAGCAAGCAAACAAGAGTTATTGGAGATTCAAGTGCTTCAGGTGTAGCTTCTAATTCCTAAGGATACAGGTCCATCTCCATTGACAGTCTCCCTCTTCCTCCATGTCTGTTGTGACTCGAGGGGCTCCCAACACCAACACGTGCTCTTCTGTGTCTCCGCTCTATATGTGTGATCTTCCTCCACTTTCGCCTTTTCTTTTCTTCTTTTGTACATTTTTAAAATTAAATTTATGCATTTTTATTCTTTAATCCTTTTTTAGTTTCCCCTTTTCATGGCTAGGTGCCTGCTGTCCTTCAGTACCTACCCATTAAGGGTCAGCTGAGCTTGGTTTCCTGGTTGCTTCCTGTTTTGCTATGGCTTATAATTAGGTTTTTTTTTTTTTTTTTTTTTTTTTTTTTGTCATTTCTCTCCCATTTAGAGAGTTTACAAAGACAGTTTCCAAATTCATGATGTTTCCAGATGGTCTCTCTGTGCTTGCAGTTGCTCTATGGCCATTTGCTGTTCAAAATAAATAGTAAACGACTATGAGGAAGATTATTACTATTTTTTTCTGACTAGCCTGGAACTCACTGTGTAGAACTAGGTGTCTTCAAACTCCTAAAGGTCTGCCTGCCTCTGCCTCTTGAGTGCTGGGATTAAAAGTGTGCACCACCATAGACTGACTTTATTCTTCTCACCACCAGAATGAATGATGAAATGCCTCACACGGAACAGGTGTTGTTTGCTAAGTTTTTCCACACAGGTCAGTTTATCTATTCATCTTGGTGATGGCAATAATAATGCTGGCATTGCTGGGTAATACTTTCTGGGTTGGTACTAGCAATTTGTCAACATCATTATAATTTATACAAAATTTTCATTTATTTTTCCCCCAACAATGTTATGAACTCTGCTTTGAAGGTAATGCTACGATACTGCATCTTTGTTTAGATTGGTAAATAGATGTCATTATGTAATCATTGGCTCCAACATCAAAGTCAAGGTGGGAAAGAAACCCAAGTGGCAGCTGATCCAGTCAGGCATTTCTCTGCACATTTGTACTTAGGACAGCTTTAATAGTGCTAAAACTTTTAAATCATCGTTGGATTGCAAGCAGCATTATTTTGCCATTGACCCTTCATCTCTCATTCTCTTCAAAGCTGTAGGTTGCTAGGCAACTGGAGATGAGAGTCCTCTAAACTTGTGTTACTATTATACAACTGCAGTCCCAGTGCATACAGAGGGGGAAAAAAATCAACAAAGATAAAATCAGGCCCTAGAATGATTATAATAATTCAGTAATTATCTGGATTGCATCCTCAAGAACCACATTCGTTCCTAAGCATACGCTGTCTCTTTATTTTTACTAGGTCATGAGAGCAGCTTTCATCTCAATTATCTGTAACTATGGATTCTCATTATAATTCTTCAAAAAAAGTGAATTATTTTAAATTAGTTTCAGTTGGAAAACAGTCCATGCCGCTGTGTGGTTTGTGGTAAGCCATGGCCCATAATAACTAGGTCATATTCATGAAGACGAGATTTGCTAGGAAGTTCAACTGCAGAATGGATCTGAGTGTGCACACCCTGACACTCTGGGTGACTGCAGGCAGAACTGCAGACTGCTCCCCCCGACCCCTGCCTTGATTTTCTCCTCTGTAGAATGGAGCTGCAGTGGTTTTAGAAGAAGCTGCTGTAGTCGGTGTGACCAGAAAAGCTATCTGTGGCTAGATGATGGGAGCTTTATTTCTTAGGGTCACACATTGTATTTCATTGTGAAGACACTGGATAGTTTTGGAACATTCCAGAGACACATGTGGGTTCTGGGCTCACTGACCACAGTAACACAAAACCAACAATCATTTTGTTTATTCACAAATGGGCCTATAATTTGGCAGGGCTGAAAGGGGCATCTGGTGTTGGGTGGGAAGGCATGACTGGGCTTAAGCAGCACCTTCCAGGCTGGCGACTGGAATGAAAGAAAGGCTGGTGCTAGCTTCTGGCTGGAAGTTCGGCTAGGGCTGCAAGCCAGGCCCTCTGCCTCTGTCACGTGACTTCTTCACTGTGTCAGGGCTTCTTAGGAAGGGTGGACTCACAGTAGGTGTACTTTCCACAGAGCGATTAGTTTCCCACAGAGGAAAAAAAAAGATCTCATTAGACACCTTTAGGGATTCTTAAAGTTGAAGCCTAGTGGTGACACACACTGTCACTTCAGAGTCCCAGTCAATGTTCAAGAGGAAGGGTCTACACAAGGGCCCGAGGATGCAAGGTGTGGTCCCCAGGAGCCTTCGGTGCACTTTCTCATGTTGTTTGCTATGGGACATATTTGCCTCGTTTACTCCTCTCACGGCTGTGAAGACATGCCTAGGAGAGTGACTTTGGCTGGGGCAGTGAGAGCATGGAGCAGCTGCTTACATCTTGTTGGGAGTTAGGATGCAGAGAGCCTAGGCCGGATAGATTGTTCTTTAACCCATGAGCCCTGTACCTATGGATTATACCTGCCAATGAGGATCTGTATCAGAAAGGTTCTACAGCCCCTCCAAACTATATCACCATCTGGGGGGCCAAGTGTTCAAACACATGAGCCACTGGGGGGCATCTCATGTTTATGCCATAACTATGTCTCATGTCTTTCTAGCATTCTCTTCTGGTTTTGCTCTGTCAATCACTCCCTCTTTTGCTGGGACCCTCTAGATTATGCAAATATAGTTGTACCGTCTATGGGCACTAAACTATGTTGATACACTCCAGAGAGAGAGAGGGAGAGAGGGAGAGAGAGACAGACAGACAGACCTGGGTCTAGATCAGTGGTACTGAAGTGCAGTGCTCCAAACCTTATAGAACAGGTACCTCATGGTTGAAGGATGCTGGTTTCACTTTTTGTGTGTATATGAGATGTGTGTGTGCATGTAGAGGCCAGAATACAACTTTGGGTGTTGTTTCTCAGGTGCCAGCCATCTTTTTCTTTCTCTCTCATTGGCCTGTGACTCACTGATATCTCTGGCTGGCTGGTGAGAGGTCCCTAGGAATTTGCCTGTCTCTACCTCTCCAGAACTGGCTACAATACCAGATGTAGGTTTTGTGGACTTGACCTGAAGTCCTTAAGCTCATAGAGTAAATTCTTTCCTGCCTAAGGTATCTCCCAGGCTCAATCTCACTTATTTTTGAGACAGGATACTTTTGGGTGGTCAGGAACTCACTATAAAGACCAGGCTGGCCAGAAAACATAGAGATCCACCTGCCTCTGCCTCTGCCTCTGCCTCTGCCTCTTGAGTACTGGGGTTAAAGGTGTGCATCACCACCATGCTTGGCTTCTGGTCTCACTTTTGCAACACATAAATGGCCCATTAGTGTATCCTGGTGATCTGGCTTCCTTATCCTCATCTGCCAAGGGTCTTTGACTATATCTGCCTGAGTGCAAGCTCTCTACTTAAAGAATATATTTTTATTCCCCAACATCACTTACAGTTAATTCTACAATGAAAATTTTTATAAGGAAGAATTAGAAAACATTATAACCTGGGGCCTTTCCTGCTGCAATGTGGCTTTCCTGAAGAATTCACTATGTATGTGGGCTTTCCTGCAGCTCGGTACATTTAACCCAGCAGCATCCTATGGCATCTCCATTTCCCTGGTCCAGCTGAATTGGACTCACTGAGATTAGGCAGGGTGCCACTGTAGCTCTCCAAGATCAACTAGGCTGTGGAAGGTACTGTTGCTACTGTTATTGTAAACAAGATCAGAACCCAATCAGGAAGACCTCTGTGCTAGTTTCCTAGGGATGCTTTCTCCTATAACACTGACCAGGTGCCTAGAAACCGCAGATATCAATCGCTTTTGTAGTTCTGTCTGAAATAAAAATGCTGGCATGGTTGGTTCCTTCTGAGAGCTACAGGAAGACCACGCCTCACCTGCCTGCAAGTTTCTGGCCACCTCAGAGGTATCACCTCACTCTTTACAATCTCACGGAGTGTTTTTATGTTGTCCTTCTTCGGTGCTTATCTAACTTGTATCCAGTTTTTCCTCATTCATGCTGGATACAGTCTCATTCATCTGTATCTCCAAATATGTTCATATGCTGAGCAATTGGCACTTAGGACACTAACATTGTTCGCATGTCAGATACCATTCAACCAATAACACCTTCCCAACTGTAGTCATATGAAATTGAAAGGAGATATTTGCAGTATTTGCCACTATGTTGTTAAAGGAATCTAGGAATCACTGGACAACCTGCTTGGCAGGACACAAAGACCGCTGCCCCAGAGTCTCTTAGTAAATGACTAAGAAGCAGCAAGTGGCTTGTATAATCCCGGATGGTGTGGATGAAGGAAGTGTAATCATTCTGGCTTGTATGAGTTTTGATATTTGCTGGGTTGTATAGAAAACTCATGAAAAGGAACTCCAATCCCACCCGCACTGCATAAGTGCAGGGTAAACAGGATTGTAAATGCTGTGTTCAGGTCAACACACTCCTGGTAACAGGAGCTCTCAAGGGGAACACCAGCTATCAGTTAACTGAGCTTCCATAGAAAGCCAGGCTAAGTCCCCCTGCCTACACTGGTGTGAAAGTCACGGCTCTGTTTGTTTCCCTTGGTCAGGAAACAATCAGTGTGAGGTCAAGATACCTGCTTATTTCTTTGATCCTTCCAAAAATTTAAAAATACTCACGTGAATGTGATCATGTGTTGCTGTCTTTGCCCCATGCATAGGAGAGCGGTACATTTACATCACACTCCAGGGGCTCTACCTTTGAATAGTACACCAAATATAGATTTGAAAAACAAACAAAACAAAACACTGTGATCTTTCATGTACTATGTGGTGGAGTGAGACGTGGTGTGTTTATGAAAAGAACAGAGTCATTCTACTTCTCACAGTATGGCTGTCCAGAGCTGTGAGAAATGGGAGCTGGCAAGTAGCTTGATTCCCACCCCCTCTTTCCTCCCCACCACCTCAGGCTTTCATTGACTTTGTCCTTTGACAATCATGCATGCATAAAGTGCATTCCGATGCCTGTGACTCCCCACTCCAGCTGCCTCCCACCCCAAGGCAGTAAACCCCCTCCTTACAATTTCCCTTCATAAACTTTTCTCCCCCAACTCACCTTTGAGACCTACTGAATTTAAGGAGGTTCATCTGTGTGACTATAGATTTGGAACTACGTATGGGAACCTGGTGGGCTTCTCAGTGGGTATACAAGAGCAGACAATCGTGGCTTGCCCTCTAGAAACCATCAGGAGTTAGGAGTTCAGCAGGGGGAGGGGTGTGGATAGAGTCCTACTGCATATAGCCAGGGTTGCTATGAAACCAGGACCAAGTGTCTGTTCCATGCCCAGAGAACTTCTGGCTCTTATATTCCCTCTACCACCTCTTCCCTGATGATTCCTGGGCCTCTTTCTTTCAGTTTTGAGTTTTTAGTGTTGTTTATAAAACAAGTGAAGGTGGAGATTAGGAACTTTAAAATATGCTTGACAGCTATGGCGAAAGGAGAACTTGAATTGCTACCTGCACCTCAGATTGCACCAGAGCAATACGGTTTATGATGTGGGAAGATACAAGGGGGCGTATGCTGAATGAAAATGCAAGACAACAGGTCTGGCCAGCCTGGGCTACATTTTTGAGACCTTGACTCCAAAAAAAAGGGGTGTGTAGGGAGATAGCTCAATACATAAGATACTTGCCATGCAAGATGACAACAAGAGTTTGGATGCCCAGAATCCACATGGAAAACCAAACAGGTGTGGCTGCTATTATAATCCCAGTATTTAGGAGGCATGTGCAGGATCCTTGGAACAAGCTGGCTAGCTAGATTAAGTACACGTGGCAAGCTCTAAATTCAGTGAGAGATCCTGACTCTGGCTTAATTAAAAAGTAGAGAGAAGCCGGGCGTGGTGGCGCACGCCTTTAATCCCAGCACTCGGGAGGCAGAGGCAGGCGGATTTCTGAGTTTGAGGCCAGCCTGGTCTACAAAGTGAGTGCCAGGACAGCCAGGGCTACACAGAGAAACCCTGTCTCGAAAAACCAAAAAAAAAAAAAAACAAAAAAACAAAAGTAGAGAGAGCCGAAGGAAGAGACCTGACATCAACTTTAAGCCTCTACACATGTACCAACATCTATCTGAGTATGCATATATGCACACTCATATGTATGACATAGATGCACAAATTAAATATTAAAATTAGTTTTAAGAAAAATGCAAGATCCACTATGAGCAGAAGTGAATCCTGGCCAGTCAGAGGAAAGAGTTTCAAATGAGAAGGAGGCATGGGAACAAAAGCTGTGCAAGCAAAGAAGTCATCCCAGAAGGTGGAAGATGGACAGGAACAGAGGCCAGAACTTTCAGGAGAGGATGGACCAGATGATGAGTGTAGAGAGATGTTGTGGTGGTTTGAACAAAAATGACCCCCAAACACCAATACAGAATGACACTACTAGGAGGCGTGGTCTTGTTGGAGTAGGTGTGGTTTTGTTGGAGGAAGGGTGTCACTAGCGGGTGGGCTTTGAGGGCTGAGAAGCTCAAGTTTTCTTCCTGCAGCCTTTGAATCTAGATGTAGAACTCTTAGCAACCTCTCCAGCACCGTGTCTGCCTTCATGTTACCATGCACCCCACCATGATGATAATGGACTAAACCTCTGAACTGTAAGCTAGCCCCAATTACATATTTTCCTTTCTAAGAGCTGCCATGTTCATGGTGTCTCTTCACAGCAATAGACCCTTAACTTAGACAGATGAAGCTCCTTGTGAAATTGAGGGGAAGTGGGTACTGCCTGAAAATATCAAAGCATCCTTGTAGTAGCTCCTGCAGACAGAGAAGGATGGAGAGAGGGAGAGAGGGAGAGAGAGACAAGAGATACCATGACCATAGCAACTTATAAAAGGGGCTTAAAAACTTAATTGGGAGCTTGCTTGTGGCAGCCATAGGCAGGCAGACAAATATGGTTGTGGAGCAGTCACTAAGAGCTTACATGAGAGATTATATCTGGTCCATAAGCAAGAGACATTAAACAAAACCGAGCCTACCCCTGGTGACACCTCTTCTAACAAGGCCACATCTCCTAATTCTTCCTAAACAATTCCACTAACTGGGGATTAGGCACTCAAAATTAATAGTCTATGTGTGGGTATTCTTATTTGAACCACCATGTATGTATATATGTGCATATATATCTATATATCTTTATATAGATATATAGATTTCTGTATCTTTATATAATTTCTCTCTCTCTAGTTATCTGTATCTATCATCTATACATCTGTATCTATTTATATGTATGTGTCTATCTATCTCTATATAGATATATATATCTATACCTATAGTTATAGATATAGATCTATCTATATTTATTTATATATATCTATGTAAATATATACAAACAAGATATAAATATAGCTATAAATATGGATTTCTATATATCTTTATTTTGCTATATATATATATATATATATAAAAACAGATTACAGATAGAGAGATAGATAGATAGATAATAGCAAGTCTAGTCCAGCTAAGCTCGTTATCCTAAGACTTATTACTGATGCTCATTAATTATGCATATAGACAACTTGAAAATCCTATGGGACTATTGTAGGACTTTTTCTAGGGAGATAAATGTCTATAGGTCTTGCATAAAAAACATTTATCCCATGTGATGTTTAGCAGAATTTTGTTGAAGTGGCTAAAAATAGAAATGTGATATGGAGCCCTTAAGAGCAGTCCTTTATTTGGAAGATAAAACCCATCATTGCTATAGCACATAACAGAATCGAAGAAAAGCCCTACCAGTAGCATTTAGCAATGTGGGTTTTTTTTTCATGCTTTTAACCTTATTAATCCATCATTTGGCAAATGTCAGATGTATTGCCAGAGGCATTCAATCAGGCAGCCACCTTCTGAAGCAGGTGCATATCTGCATTGATAAATGGCTGGCCAGGGCTCATAGTAGGGGGATTGTAGCATGACTAGCGTTTCTCAGGGCAGATCTCTCGTACCATCTGCAGCTCAGACAGTGTGATCCTTCCCCAAAGTCAAGGGCAGCCTGTTTCAAGGTTTTCTCTGTGCTGGTACCAAGGAGGATAAGGAATAAGTATCCCAGATCATCAGCAGCCTTGTTTAAAGGCAGCTGTGGCTTCATTCACTTGGTAACCATCCTGAGGTGCTCCCTGGATGTCAGGTGCTTCAGAGGCTCAGTATGCCAGCCTCTCCTGGAAGAACTACAAGCTTCCCTGTAACACTTATCTTACTGAGCTGTTTGCAGGCTAGCCATGAGCCCTCAGATCTCAGCCTGAACTGATGAAGATGGGTCCAGTTCCTGATGCTTTCAAAGACCTTTGATGCCTTAAGGCAATAACGAGTAGGCACAGGTGGAGCAGTGGCCAGATACCAGTGCTCTGTCAGACCTTCTTGAAACTGAGCCGAGATCACAGAGAGCAGGCTTTTGAGGCTTGTCTTTGGAAAAAGAACAAGATGTTGCCTGGATGATTGGCCTACGGAGTACTGAGCAGTGGACAAACAGGGAGGCCTGTGGCAGCTGGTGGCCGGTTGCTCCCATCCCTTTGTACTTTGAGCTACCTTTAAGCCCAGCTATCTGCTGGACAGTAATGCATGTGACTGTGAGAGTTCAGATAAGATGCCTGTCCATGAGTTCTTTGGACTTACCCAAAATATCTCCACCCCAGGAGCAGTGATGGTAGTATCTGATGATCAGTGAATATTGAAACCGGAGCCTGGCAAAGGGAGGAGTCTTCTAACATAAGAGGGACAAGGTGAAGCCCATCCTGACATCACCTACGGAAATTCAGAAGTGTCACCTCTCATGGACCCTGTGACATCAGCATAGCTCCCCATCAGACTTTTGGATAGGCTCATGGTGTGGAAGTGTCCCCAGTGGATTGGGTTGCATGGCCTGACATATTCCTTTCTTGGTGTATTTTTAAAGTTAGCACCAGCATCTGTCCTCAAAACAAAAATATACACACGTGTCAGCCTGTGTGTCAATAATTACCAGAAATGACTGTGCTTTGAAGAGTTAGTGAAACTATTGGTGTCTAGAACATATGCTTTACAAATTTTTTTTTAATAAAAGACTTCCCTTTTCCTCCTGTCTCCTCTCCTCTCCTCTCCTCTCTCCTTCCTCTCTCCCTCTCTCCCTCTTTCTTTCTTTCCTTCCTTCCTTCCTTCCTTCCTTCCTTCCTTCCTTCCTTCCTTCCTTCCCTTTCTCTCTTTCAACAGTTTCTCACTACATCCTGGAACTTACTATGTAGACTAGTCCGGCTTCACTTGCAGGAATCCTCCTATTTCTGCTCCCTGAGTTCTGGGATTGCAGTTGTATACCAACCACTATGCTAGGTCTGTGGGTTTCCTTTCTTAGGTGGCTTCTGCTCAGCTCCCTTCTGAGCCTAAGGTGGTGGGGTGAAGACAGGGGCTACTGAGTGTACTTTGCATTATCTTAGAGTCCAGGGTGCTGGAAACCTAAGAGATCCTTGAAGGCTGGGTTGTCCTCACACCTGAGCCTAGCTAGTGTCCTTCCATTATCCATGGATAAATGAGTGAATGGCAACAGACTTTAGGCATAGCCCTTGTGAGTAGTCCTTAAGGAGAGCAAAGAATAAAGGCTGAGAGAGGCCTGCTACGTACTAATTAATTTTATGTATATGTGCTAATTAATTTTATGTGAACTCGACACAAGCTAGAGCTATCTGAATATCGGGAACATCAATTGAGAAAATATCTCCATAAGAATCTGGCTGTGAGGAATTATCTTAATTTTACTGATTGATGGGGGAGGGCCCAGCACCTTGTGGTTGGTGCCATCCTGGGCTGGTGATGCTGGGTCCTGTAAGAAAGCAAGCTGAGCAAGCCAGAGAGCATCACTTCTCCATGGGTTCTGCCTCAACTCCTGACTCCTTGTTCCTGCTCTGTTTGAGTTCCTGTCCTGACTTTCTTCAATGATGAACAGTGATGTGTAAGTGTGAGCCGAATAAACACTCCGCTCCCCAAATTGCTTTCGTCATGGAGTTTCATTGCTGCAATAGAAACCCTAACCAAGATATTATGTGTGTGTGTGTGAATGTTGTATATGGGTATGGTATGTGTAATTATAACTGTGTGTGTCTATGTATATGTGTGTGTGTAATGTGTATGGGTATGGTATGTGTAATTGTAACTGTGTGTGCCCATGTATATGTGTGTATGTGTAGGGAGGCTTCATGTAGACATGCCTCCCAACCATTGGGTTTGTTTGTTTGTTTTGACAGGGTCTCTCACTGAGCCTGAAGTTCACTGATTTGGATAGTCTGGCAGGTCAGGGAGCTCCAGGGATCTGCTTGCTTCAGTCTTCTTGGTCTTTGGGTTGCAGGAGCACTCACCATCCTTGTCTTCCGTGGGTTCTGGGGAATCTTAACTTCAGCCCTTATGCAGCACGCACTGTACAGATATCTCCCCACCCCTTACCACTTGCTAATATGTACGAATGAGTATTCATAAGGCCCAGTCTGGGCCACAGCTAGAAGAACGTATGGGGTTGCATACAGAATTTGAGAAGAGTCTAGTAAAAGGGCTATCTGCACACGTGTGGACAGGACACACAAAACGCAACTAAGGCCGCCTGGGAATAGTCAGATCCTTACTGACATCGTCTCCTAGCTTATAGATGTTAGACAGACAGACAGACAGACAGACAGATAGACAGACACTGGGAATGGTGTGGGCTTTTGAAACCTCACAGTCTATCTGCAGTGACACATTCCTACAGCAAGGCCACATCTACCAGTCCTTACCAAATGGTTCTACCAACTGGGGACCAAGTAACCAAATGTATGAGCCCATGAGGGCCATTCTCATTCAAGCCACCATGCTAGGAATCTTCAGGTCATAATACTTGCTAATATTTTTGAGCATTTCTGTGTGTCACGCAGATGGACACTCAATGGTTTTCCTCAATTACGCCATGGATTCTCACAGTCCCATGAAGTATTCATTACTGTCCCCTTGTATATCAAGTAAGAGGTGAAGGGAGTTGTTACCTGCTCAGATGGGACTTGGCTTCTGCTGTTCAGAGCCTTTCCTTTCCCCAAATACAATCTAAACAGCCTCTGAGAAGCCTTTGCAAACACTGGGACTCTAGCTAATATCAAACATCAACGAGTTGAAGACACTGTAATTGGTTGTGGGCATAGGGCAGTAAGAAGACACACTATTTCTGCTGTCTCGGACCTTATAGTTCATTTTGGAGGGTCAAGGATAATAACAGAGAAGGCAGCAGGTCATGAGCAGTGCTGTGTAGTGAGGTGATGTCAGGGGAGAGAGCCAGGAAGAGGGAGAGGGAGGGGGAGAGGGAGAAGGCTACATTTAATCTGAGAAGTGAATTTTTAGGAGCTGGGGTGAAGAGATTGGAAGAATTTAGAATGATGCTTAGGTAGGGGCAATGACTTAGGTAAACTCAACAAGTTCAAGTGCTATGGGACAGCCAGCTGTGTCATGGACGACAGGCAGATTTGAGCCGGAGATCCCACTAAGACCACCAGCCATGGTTTCATCTTCATTGGTTATTATCTGAGATAGGGTTTTGTTTTGTAGCCCAGAATGGCCTTGAATTTACATCCTCCTGCCTCAGCCTCCCATGTGCTGGGATTACATAGGGGCACGCCATTACAGCTGGCTCCTTGTTGGCTACTTACCAGCTCTGTGACCTGGAGTCAGAGAGGCAGTCACTGGATACAGGAAGTGAGGAAATTATCCTTTCTTACTCTTTTAATGTGGCCAGCACTTAATTCCTTATCTTTCTGAATTATAAAAGCAATGTGTTCATTATTAGAAAAACTGGAATAAAAAGGCATTTCACACATATTTCCCCCTTATTTCACAACTGAAATTAATCACTAGGCCCAGGATGTTGATTTGGTAGCTACCAGGCCCACGAGGCTATTTAAGCTAGTGTTTAAATTATTTGCAAATAAATCACATATGAAGTTCAGCCCCTTACTCTCCACAGCTATGGTTTGAGTACTCAGAGACTGCTTGGTTGGTGTCTACCCCGTGGACAGGGAGAACACATTTTACCCTTACAGCAAGGACTGAGGGACAGCTCTGTGTGTGCCCTTTTGTGCTTATGCATCTGTACTGTGCCAAAGCATTGGCAGCACTGCTGTTGTGTGCTGGTATTTAGATACCAGCGGCTAAGGCAGTAACGCCATCTTCCCTTGTTGGGTTTCCGTGTCCTTGGAGAATCTCACGGAAAAAGTTTCATCCCTCTAACCATGCTAGACTGTTGTTTTGGGTGACTCATTTCCTCCAGGCTGCAGCCTAGGTCCGGTCCCTGGAGTCTATACATCACACCATTCAACGAGGGATAGGCTTAGGAACAATTATGCTTACCACATGGTCACACACAACTATAGTAACAGGAACCATGAGCCCACAGGAATCATGAGAAGGCAAGAGGCCTTGTCGATCTTGGACTGGTAGAATACTACATGCAAGGGTATTATTTGTGACAGGGCTACCCTGCAGCCAGCTTCCACTCTGAACACGTGGCCCTTTCAGCATTGACATTCATATGTCAGACCATGAGACTGGGCTGGGTGTTTTGAATGACTCAGCTTTCTTTGCTTCTGTCTGTAAATAAATGTGATTGTCTGGTGAGGACGGCAGCTGTCTCAGCAGTTTGGGATCGGTTATGGTTTGTAAAGGATGTCGGTTCCACAGGGGCCTTTCTACCAGCAGAATCTGGCTCAGCAGCCTTGGTCTGGAGGGAGATGCTGATGCCATTCTGAAGCTCCAACAAGGATTGATGTGCCTGAGCTGCTTGGGACTTTCCTGGAGAGCGAGTCCTGTGCTTTTGTATTCAGTAAGCATTCTCCACCCATTTGTTACTTATTCAGAAAGGCTTTACGATCTCTTCCCTGATGTTTCTTGTGCTGTCTCATCTACTTCTAAGATATATTCTTGCTTCCTATGATGCATGTGCCTTCCTTCTGGATCCAAACATTAGAAGATGCCCCTGCACCATCTATACAAAATTATATACGTAGTGTCCTGTTAATAATCTTCCCTTGGGTCTATATAAAAGTGAATGTCACAGGAGTGTGCCATCATCCCCCACGAAGCCTTCAGATGGGTCTCCAGGTGGGGATAGACTCAGCAGTAGTCACAGCCCCACAGCAGGGTCTCCACAGGCACGAGAGACAGGTGGCCAGGCGGGAGAGCGCGACCTAAGAGTTCTCCTCATCCCTAACTCTAAAGTTTGGGCAATACATGAGGCTGCACTTGGTGTATGTTTGGACTTCAGACATTCTCAGTGCTGCAATACATGCCTTATCTCAGCCCAGGGTGCCATGGTCATGGCCATGGAACCTCAGTGTGGTTGTTCACAATCCCCAGTGCAGCCTATTATTATCATGGCCATTTGAGAGAAGATGGCCATGGCCTACTGACTTCCTTTCTCCATCCATTCATGCCATTTCCTCCATTCATTGCCTTTAAAGTAAATTTTTATTTTATCTTTTAAATTATAAACACTATAGTCTTTTTGAAAATATCATGATACATTGGCTTTCTCAAAGGCATGGCTTTGTCAGAAACCCTCCATGGCCTCTTGTGGTGCTCTCTCTCTCTCTCTCTCTCTCTCTCTCTTTCTCTGTATGTGTGCGTGTCTGCCTGTCTGTTTCTCTTTCTCTCTTTGTATATTTGTCTCTGTCTCTGTTTCTGTCTCTGTCTCTGTCTCTCTCTCTCTCTCTGTGTGTGTGTGTGTATGCATGTGTCTCTGTGTGTGTAGAGGCCAGAGGTTGATGTTGGGTGTCTTCCTGTATCTGTGTGTGTATCTGTGTGTGTCTCTCTGTGTGTGATGTTGGATGTCTTCTTGTATAGATCATCACCTTACTTTTTCAGTCAGGATCCCTCACTAAACCTAGAGCTTGCCATTTTGTGTAGACTGGCTAGACAAGATCCCTTGAGATCTACCCATCTCTGTCTCTGCCCCCAGCACTGAGATTACAGATGTGTGACACTGCACCCTGCTTTTTCATGGGTGCTTGGGATCTGAACTCAGAGCCTTGTGCTCACACAACAAGCACTCTGGGTAAATCACCATCTTCTGGGAACCTTCAGACATTTCCTAAGGTACTTCTCCTTAGGGATATTAGGTGGCTCTTTGTCAGAGTGATTCATATTTTCTTGTGTGAGGGGAACAGCACTTGGTAAGATCCCTTCAGGCCTGGCTGGTGACCTTCACTTTTCCTTATATATATTGCTCCACTTAGAGGCCCTGGAAGAGTAATACACAGTGGTGGCAGATATTCCTGGACCAAGTTGCAGAACCATGATGCTGTGCACCTGGGATATTTCTTTCTAGCTCCCAACAGAATTGCATTAATTTAATAAGGCTAATATTAGGTCCTAAGCCCCCCCCCCACTCCTGAGGTAAGAAATAGCTATATGGGCTAATATGTTCTGTAAAACAGCTGTTAGGCATGTTATCCGTCCAGTTTCTGAATGCCTTTAATACAATGTTATATACGGAATTTTGAGTTCAGAGCCAAAGAAATCAAACCCCTAATGATGACTTCATGTGGCAAAACTCAGATTAAAAATATTTCATACATCATTTTTAATCTTTGGTCTCTATTACTTTGAAACTCAGGAGAAACTTTTAAGCCTAGTTGTAGGAATGCTTCTAAATTTAGTTTTTCAAATACAATGCCTGCCTTTCTTCTCCACCTTTATTATTTGTGTCTTGTCTTTGGGGAACTGATAAAATATCTTTGTGTGTGTGTGTGTGGTTGTTTCATCATAGCTATGCATTTTGAAGTGAGCTATACCGATTTGCACTTGGAAATGGGACTGGGAGAGACATCAGTGGTCCCCCCCCCCCCAGAGTTACCATATGCTCTAGAAACCCATAGAGAGGGAATGGGGGCAAAGAAAAAGAAGTTTGAAGTCAGGGAGGGAAGGGAATACAACATAATTAAAGAACATCATTGGAAGCTGGAGAGATGGCACAGTGGCTAAGACTGTCTGCTGTTCTTGTTGGAAATCTCATCACCTATGCCAGGTAGCTCATAACCATCTGAAATGCCAGCTCTAGGGAAGGCTACGTCCTTGTCTGGCCTCCGGAGGCACCTGTACTTATACAAATGCACACACAGATGCACACAAGTGCACATAATTAAAAGAAAGAACCTTAAATAGAACATTATGAGTGAAGGTGGAAAGGTGGGGCATCTACAAAATGTAGCAAAGTAGAGATCTCAGGTAAAGAGGGTAGAAATCTCTCCCAAGAGCAGGCAAAGCAGTGTTCTGGAGTCTCGATCTGGTTACCGAGCTCATTTAGGACTAGGCTAGTCAAGTGTTGAAAAGTTGAGTTTTTGAATCAGTGTTAGTCAGGGTTCTCTAGAGGAATAGAACTCATAGAACCTCTATATATCACAAAGGAATTCAGGGCTGGAGAAATGGTTCAACAGTTAAGAGCACTTGCTGTTCTTCCAGCGGACTGGAACTAGCTTCCCAGTACCCACAACCTCCGTAACTAGTTCCAAGGGATCTGATGCCCTCTTCTGACCTCTGCAGGCATGCACACATCTCCTTCCCCATATGCATACATGAACATTTGAAAATAAAATAAAAGGGAATTTACTGAATTGGCTTACATGATATATAGCCTTGGGAGTTTCATAGTGTCTGTCTACACACTGGAGAATCTGAGGCCCTAGTAGTTGCTTAGTCTATAAGACTGGGTTCCTAAGCAGCCTCCGTCTGACACTGAAGGACTGTTGATTTCTGGTCTTCTGTGCATGTCAGAAGCCAGACAAAGCTATATTAATATACCAGTGAAAGAATGTAGCAATGTAGGAAGTGGCAACTCTGATAGAAATAACAGGGTAAATGAACTTGTCAGCAAGCCACGAAGATAAGCAGGTGAAAACTAAAAGCTTTTCCCTTGGGCCTCCTTTTATCTGGCTGCCATTGTAAGTAACATTTGGGTTTGTTTTCCTATTTCAAATAATCTGACTCAAAAACCCATCCAGCTTTGCCCACAATTTGCCTCTTAATTGACCCCAGATCCAGTCAAGTTACAGTTCAGGGTCCCAGCCAAAGGAATGGTGCCACCCACAGTAGGCAGATCTTCAAACTTCAATGAACACAATCAAGATAATCCCTCCCTGGTACACCTAAAGGCCTACGTCCTCAGTGATTTCTAGATTCTATCAAGTTGAATATCACAGCTGGTATATAAAAAATGCCCCTAAGTAAAAACTATATATTTTTAGCACTTTCCCTCTGAATACGGATTCAAACAAATCGGTTACTAAAAGCACATACTAGGAAGAAAACCCTGTTCTGTTGGGAAGAAATCAGAATTTTGTAGTTGAAAAAAATGATAAATACACAGGAGTTTATGAATCATTTCAAATCCAGTGCACGTCAGGAAGTGAAATGTGAGTGGGGTTAAGGAAGCAGTGACTGTCCTGGTAGCACGCCAGCTCAGGGCAATGTCAGAGTCAACTTGAATATAAAGATTCGAGGTGGCGATGTCTTCATCGAGATCCAGGACTTTTGTAGACCTGCTCATGCTCATTGTTACTTTGAAACAACCACATAGACCAAGTTTGGTTGTGAAACAGTAACCCCTGCTTTTCCCACATGTGGTGTATATGGGATTCGAGACGGATCCGTTTGGGAGTTCAGCTGGCAGCTGACTGTCATGTATTGTTAAAGCTTACTGCATAGCCACCTGTGTGTTTCCTGTAACCCCAGGAAAAAAATTACTGAAAACTGTGTGTGCTGGTGTACCAGCTTCCCCCGGGAGCTCTAATCCTTCCCCACCGTGAATCGTGCATCCCTGCTACTCTGTTGGATGCATCAGAGAAGACCGGAGATGGTGATATAAGGTGTAAATACACAGAACTTCTGCTTTTCAAAGTCCAAGGGAGATTTTGTCTTATTGGAAATCCTGTTTAAAATTTTAAATACAACTTGTTGCCTGTGTCCTGGACTACTCGCCACCCGACCCTACCTGCCCTTGGGGGTTGGAGGTGAGGTGGCGCAGAGTCAGTGGAGTCAGCCACAGACTCCGGGAGCAGGAGAGAAACACTGCAGCAAGCTCATTTAATACCCTCCACCCATGCCCCATTGGTCCCAAGAAAGCATCTCTTTAAAACAGCAGTTCCAGATTGGCTGGCATTGTCTGCATCACCAATCCTTGGTCTCGTGGCAGTCCTCAATTAGGTCCTCCTGCAGGATGTGCTTTTGTGGTTGTGTGCTCCTGATGTTTACACAGAGGTGGCTGCCCTGTTCCTCCTACAGGAACTGAGATATAAAAACTGAAATTTCATACCAGTCAGAATGGCTAAGATCAAAAACTCAGGCGACAACAGATGCTGGCAAGGATGTGGAGAAAGAGGAGCACTCCTCCATTGCTGGTGGGATTGCAAGCTGGTACAACCACTCTGGAAATCAGTTCTTCAGAAAATTGGACATAGTACTACCTGAGGACCCAGCTATACCACACTTGGATATATACCCAGAAGATGCTCCAATCCATAACAGGACACATGCTCCATTATGTTCATAGCAGCCTTATTTATAATAGCCAGAAGCTGGAAAGAACCCAGATGTCCCTCAACAGAGGAATGGAAAATGTGGTACATTTACACAATGGAGTACTACTCAGCTATTGAAAACAATGAATTCATGAAATTCTTAGGCAAATGGATGGAATTAGAAAATATCATCCTGAGTGAGGTAACACCCTCATAGAAGCCGGGGGCGGGGATGGCATAGGGGGTTTCTGGAGGGGAAACTGGGAAAGGGGATAACATTTGAAATGTAAATAAATAAAATATTCAATTAAAAACCCTTGAAATATCTGCTTTAAAAATGTTTGGTTTTTGCACACATTTTGGTTGTCTCTGCGGTAAGGTTACAAGCACATCACTCGATGTTTTCTTCATGAACACAACATATGTGGTTTGGCTAAATGCTAGTTGTGGTGTGTTCCTGTACTCAGGAAGTGAGTACCACCATAGGGGTTGGGATTGAATCAAATCATGCAAAAAATTTGGAGTAATTTGAATATATTTGCTTTCAACATCAAAAAATGGTGTTTTGATTGGGAGGGGGCTTGCACTTGCTATTCTAGGCTGTTCCCCACCACACTTCCGTTTTTGGATCCCCTAAGATGAACTAAGCATGACATTGCTTAGGTCTTCCACTTTGCATTGTCCTCAATTAAAAATGACATCCTGAGAGAGAGAAAAGAGCATTTACGAGTTGTTTTTCTTCCAGTTCGGATGATCCAACATCTACAGTGGCTAAGTTCTGGAAAGGCTTGTTGTGGTTTTCGTCAGAGGAAAACCAGAGGCCCATGTCTTAGAATAGGAGGAACTTAGCAATGGCCTAACCTACCCATGCTAGGTAGGCCTGGGTGGTCTGGAACTTGCTATGTAGACTACAGTGGTCTTGAACTGTAGCAATTCTCCTGACTCTTGTCTTTTGGATTGTAGCCATGCGACACTGCACCCAACACATGCTATTTAAACCACAAACAGGCTTGTTTTAAGTTATAGGGGTGGCCAGAGACTGTAATTCAGCTCATCATCTGCATATGGTCTTCACTGTTTCTGGCAGGACTCCCTGGTACAGGATAGATCACTTTCCCATCTTACTCCGAAGCTTCTAGAAGCCTCCTCGTTGCTCGTTCACTGGCTTGGCTTGGGTCAGTTGACCTGGCAGACCTGGTACATGTGTTCAGGTACCTGGGCTGCTTCTAGGTAATGAGACATCTTATTTTGGAGGCCCAGAAGGTCGGCAAGGTGATGAGACAGGTGTCTGTTTCCCTCTCGGGAGTCCATGCTTACATTCAGTGGCTGTGAGTGTGGCATTTGGACCCAGGGTTCTTGGTGCTGTGTCTTGGCTCTGACATTTACCTGCTGAGTGACCTTCAACAAGTTGTTTTGTCTTTCTGTGCTTCACTTTCTGCACCTGCAAAATGAGAGTGACGTCAGTGTGCTCATTACTGAACCACAGAGAGGAGTGCCTGGTGGCGAGCATCCCTGGGTTGGTACCACTCCCTTCAATCCATCTTTCTCAAAGTGTGTGCCCGCCAGGACTTGCATACGATGGGGAGGGGCTCACAAGGCTCCGACCCCTTCCCAAGGAGCTATTAACAGTTAGTGGTTCCTGGGGGAGTGGGAGACATTCTTTTGTAGTGTAGCTATAGGTCAGGTGTGCATACTCCTGTTAAGAGCCCTTCGCCCCTGCTCTGGTAGGCAACCATAATTAAACTAGTCAGCTCACAATGAAAACGGAACAAAACCGAAGCAATTACAACAACCACCACCACCACCACCACAACTACAACCAGAACAACAAACACCACCACTACCACCACCACCACAACAAACATGTGCTCCTGTGGGTAATGCGGCTCTCAGATGCAAGGCCAATGATCTAAGTATAACCGTGCTTCACTGGGTGAGTGGCCTTGAATGCCTTTGCTGGGCTGACTTTGAAAGTCCTGTCCTAAATCCTCTGATGAGGCTGTGTTCCCTTTCTGACCAATGAGATTATTGCTGTCGGCCCAGCACTCTGGGAAGTAGCGTACACTTGCAGAATGAAGACAGATAGGATTAAATTTAGTACTGTACACTCTGATAAGCCTTTGCTCATAATCATGTGATGGGAAATCAGATAGCAATTGACTTAAAAATTAGTCAAATAAACTATTTGGCATAAGGTCAAGGCAAGCCTCATGGCTGCCTGCTGGAGTTTTCTGGGTGCTGGATCTTGGGGGTGGTACTTTGAGGATGTCACTGCTGGCCTTTATTTTTCTTAGTTATGAATTGTGAATCCTAAGTCATTCTGTGGAGCATTATTTCTCCCACTGTTATCAATGAGGCAACTATGAAATGACAGCATCAGGATATCCTGCATAAACATTTAATTATCAAACAGGTTTCATGCCTGTAGTCTTCTGCTAGTTGCCCTGAGTTTAAGGCTTTCCTTTGGGTGGCTGCATTGATGCTGTATCATGAATTCCATTTAGTTTCTCAACACTTATTTCCTTTTCTTGCTCGTCTTTCCCAGGAAGCTTTCTTTTTCATTTCATTGACATCTTCTGTTTGATTAAGAACCCCGACCTGGATAATCTGCCATTGGGAAATCTGTAAAGAGGTTAACTCCTCTCTACAGGTGGTTAACATTGGATCTCATCTCCTGCTTTTGATAGCTGATAAGCTCAGAGTTTAGGGCTCTAGCTTTTCAGTTCAACGAGCCATGTACAGAGTGGGCAGCTGTTTTTGAGTTAGTATGAGATTTGATTTCTCATTTTCTGCCGCATTATCACAGCTAAGTAACTACACATACACAATGGGGGGAATAAAGGGAAGGAGGAATGGAGGGAAAGAGAGAAAGACAGAGAGAGGGAGGGAGGGAGGGTGAGAGACAGAGAGGGAGAGGAAGGGAAAGAGGAAGGGGAGGAGGGAGGGAGGGAGGGAGAGAGAGAGAGAGAAAGGATATGAATGAATTAATTATCACTCAGAACCACTTTGATATTGTTGGCACAGACAAAAAACTTAGCGCCATTCTTTTGACAAATATTTGTGACACAAGGGAATGTTCAATGTGCTCAGGGCACAGAAGGGAAGATGGCAGAGGGAACCTTTTTCGTATGGAATTTATATTTATGCAAAAGGTTGGGAGAGGCATTGAAATGGGTGGTAAGCAGATTGTGGGTTGGAGGCTGGAGAGATGGCTCAGTGGTTAAGAGCACTTGTTGCTCTTGCAGAGGCCTGGAGTTTGATTCCCAACACCCACATGGTAGCTCAAAACCCACATGATAACTCCAGTTCTAGAAGATCTATAGCCCTTGTGGCCTCCACAAGCACCACACATGCATGCAATGCAGATACACACATGCAGAAACACACACATAAAAATCTTTAAAAAAGAGGTGGGTTTGTACAAAGCAACGAACCTGATCATTAGGATCAGCAGTAGCAATCTTACTTTTCCTAAGCCATACCTCACACTAGTGTGTTATACAGTTCCCTTTACTTTCAATGATTTGAGTTCCATACAACAAGCTTATCTGTGACAGGCCCCAATCTTTAACAAACTCTGCAAAAATAATCTTAAGATCTGTCTTCCTCCTGGGGGAGTAAGTTCTGAATACTGAATATAGGTCTCGAGTTTCCTAGGTCAAAGTCAACAGATTTCACACCCCGATCCTGACGAATTAAAGGCTATGGTGTGGCAATGCTTCCTTTGCATCCTGCCAGACAGTCCTGGTGGATTCTTCAGCATCCCACGTGAAAGGCGTTGCCTTAGGAAAGTGGTTCTCAACCTTCCTAGTTCTGTGACCCTTTAATATAGTTCCTGATGTTGCCGGTGAGTCCCAACCATAAAATTACTCCATTGCTAACTCATAACTGTAGTTTTGGTATTGTTATGAATTGTAATATAAATATCTGACATGCAGGATATGTGATATGCTACCCCCAGGACCCACAGGTTGAGAACCACTTCGTTAGGGTGTCTTGCTGGTACTAATTTCATTAGCCTCCTGTCTTCACACAGTCTTCCGTTGCAGGGTATTTGATCACACTGTGAGCCCTGAGATTATGTTATTTACTGGACATCTGTTTCTAGTTGTGTGGCTCAGTCCTTAGCACTCGCCTTTAATCCCTCTGGCTGGAATATAGACACGCCTTTAGCATACATCTTTAATCCGAAACAATGAAGGTAAAGTTAGTTGGTAGAAGAAAGCACCATGTTTGAAAGTGATGTCTAGTTGAGTGGCAGACAGAGTGGCGAATCAGAGAAAAAATTTGACAGAATAGGATCAGCCCAACTCTCTCAAGAAGAGAGAGGAAAGGGAAACTACTTAAGAGATCAGTGTAGAGAGGAAAAAAGGAGAGGCAATTTTACTGGGACAGTTGTAAAGAGACAGGTTGCGAGACAGAACAAGCTAGACACAGGTGAAGACAGAATGAGCCAGAGAACATGAAGGAGCCAGAAGATTAGAACAGATTGCCAGGATTAGTATATGGTTAAACAGAGCAATTCAGGAGAGACTGAGAGAGAAGCCAAATTGGATCAGTCAGCTTGGAAAGGTATTTGAGCTGGAACAGCTGAGTTGAATCAGCTAGATAGAGTTCAGAAAGAACTAGGAAGGGGTGAGCTTATTCAGCAGTAAGTCTCAGAGGCTGAAAACAATGTAGGCCTATACTAGATTGTACAGAGGCTAGAAGTTTCCAGGACTAGGCCTAGGTTAGCAGAAGGAGGCAGTAAACCCGAGAGACGACAATTACTACAGGTGAATAAAGTTACTGTTACAGCCTTCAGTGATAAGAAGAGACACAGCTGATATAAATAAGAGAGATCAACTGTACCGTCACTGAAGGGTACTTTTATAATCACTTGAAATAAATATGTGAAGACTGTCAGGCATTCTAGCGATAGGTCAGAACCTAGACTCAGGTTTGAGTGGATTGTGGGGCAGACATAAGGTAACACTTAGAGTCTGTTAATGATATAAAATAGCAATGCACACCATATAGCATCCTGGAATATAGTGTCCTATATTCTATATATGTGTATCTACCATATCACCGCCAGGCATGGCACAGGCTGTAAAATCTAGACTCTGGTGGGGGCACAGGGAGAGCCTTTAGGTCATTGTCTTCCCTTGGAGGCAAGGCTGCTTTCACACACTATCAGATCAGTCAGAAATGCCGGTGCTTCTGAGGACCTTCCGGTAACTTACAGCAGACTTGCTTAGTAATCACTTGAAGAGACAGTCATGGAGATGTGGGCTCTCAGGGACAGACAACTCTGGGGAGGCACTGGCTTACTCAAGGTCATACCAGATTGCTGGCCCCAATCCAGTTCTCCAGTTCCCATCTTGTGACCAGACTGCAAATTAGAAATATTTAGATCACAGTGGGGCCCAACTAGGTCATGTACTCTGTTCTATATAATAGCTGAATTATGAATTATGAATGTGAACATGTGGAGTAGGGGGTCAGCTGCATAGTGGCTGGGAGCAAGTCACCCTGTTTTTGGACATATGGTCTTGTTAGTGGAGTGCTTCAGAAATTTGTTTTTGGAATTTGTAGTAATTTGTAGGTGAGCCTCCAGTAAGCATTGGAAGGAGTAAACTTACTTGACTGCAGAAAGAATGGCTGAGGACTCTACTTCTCTGTCACTTCCCTGCATTGTCTCTTAGTGTGTGTACTCTGTCGCTCCTGCCTTACTCCCGTGGCATAGGGTCTCAATGAACCTGAAGCTCACTGTATTTTGGATAGAGGATTATGTGGGCACACTTGACTCTTGTGTGGGTGCTAGTGACTTGAACTCAGGTCCTCATTGCTTGTGTAGCAAGGACTCTTACCTGTTAAGCCATCTCCTCAAACCCGTCTTTTTTGAGTCATGACTGTTTTCACGGCTTGTTAAAGTCTAGCTTCAGAGACCTTGAAAGAACACTCCCATCCTTGTCTCTAGGCAAAAACACACACATAGGTTTCACCTTGGAACAGAGAGGCATCTCTGCACCAAGTGGAGGGGTCCTTCGTTGGCGGCTACCAGCTCTGGATACTGTGGATTTATGGCCACTAATGTCAGTGGTACCTAGGTCACTACATACTTCAGGACAAAGTCTCAGATGTAGAGAAATGAGTATTTTCAATAAAAAGCTAACTTTGTAACACATTTTGTTTTAGAGATCTATCCTCACCCTAACAGAGTCTTACTGTGTAACTTTGGCTTGCTTCAAATTGATCATCCTCCAGCCTCAGCAGTTTAGTGTTGGCATTATAGGAATGGGTAATATACTTAGTTTCTGATCCATTTGTTATATTGTCTTTTCGGATGATGTGTTGTTGGGTTTGAACTACAAATGCTATAGCCTTATTTCCAGCCTTAGGAAAGGATTGTGGTAATTTTATTTGTTCCTTACTCTGGAATAATAAAGGATCGAGGTAGACTTAGATTTGTTTTTGGTTTCTGGAACCTGGTTCTTTGTGTTTGCTTGTTAATTACAGAAATAAGATGCATCTATTCATCCAGGGCATCATGGATGGTCAGTTGGAAAATGAAAATAGATCCCTCCCCAAACATCCCAAACAGCCCAGCTGGGGTTATGTCTCTCACGAAGAAGCTACTCTGATGAGTTGGGACCATGGAGAGAGAGAGAGAGAGAGAGAGAGAGAGAGAGAGAGAGAGAGAGAGAGAGAGAGAGAGAGAGAAGAGACTGGAGGAGGTCATGTTTCAGTAGAGAGTGAGCAGTCAGGGCTCACACAGCCTCTTCTTGGCATATAGGAGGCACAGAGCAAGCATAGGAATGAGGGAGAGTTGCTGCTGGTTGGATAATAAATCATGTTGGAAGTAAATACCTTAAGGGCCATCATGACTCTTTGTACATATTTACTGTAAGGTGGACGTTGGAATCACAGGGCCGGGGAGTTGGCGCAGCGAGGGTGAGTTTAGATTCCTAGCACTCACATAAAAGCAGACATGGTCTGTAGACACACACACACACACACACACACACGAGCATGCACCTGCAACCCCAGCCCTATGGGTAGCAGAGCGAGGAGGATTGTTGGGACTGCTGGCTACCAGCTTAGCTACCAAGTTCAGTAAAAGACCCTGTCTGGAAGTCATGAGGTAGAGAATGACAGAGCCTCTGGTCCCTAGGTGTGTGCGCTTGTGCGTATACTATAACCATTTCCCCCCATCCCTTGCCCCACTAAATAAAGTTGAAAAACTTGAAAAACCAGTACCTACATTTTTTTGTGAGGCTCATCACACTGATGGTCAGAGTCCCCATGTTCTCTGTAGAGTGTTATTCACAACAGTCAAGTTGAAAAATCAATTTAAATAATCATTCATGGCTGGCTGGCTGAAGAAGAAATGGCTATCTATTACAAAAGAGTATTATTCAGCCCAGAAGAGGAAATTCAGCTTTGTGAGGCAATAGGAAGACCCAGGAGGACACTGTTCTGGAAGAAGTAGGCCTGATGCAAAAAGACAAATGCAGTGTTCTTAAATATTGGTGGTATAAAAAAAAATCCAATCTTCAGACACAGATTAGAGCAGTGCTCAAATGAGCCTGGGGGTGGAGGAATATGGAGGTGTTGGCCAAAGTGTATGAATGTTCTCTTATAAGATGGAAGAATTTAGGGATATAAGGAAGGTCAAGCATGGTGCCATTGACTAGTAGCACTGTCTAATTTGCTGGAAACATCCACAGAAGCACCTGCACACACAGTGGGATGGTGAGGTGAAGGCGTAGGAAGTCGCTGGATTTAACCATCACATTCACAATGTATATGTAAAGTGCTTCTGCCTTGGGTCTTATGTACAGCTTTTATTTTTTGAGTATGCATCACTAAACCTGGGGAAAAGGAGAAAAATAATAGCCTGTGGGTCTTTCAGAAAGTAAATGAATCACATTATAGTTTTATAGCTCCAGGACGTCAAAATATCTCAAAAACACATTTGCTGAAATTAAACTCCTTCTGCGAGAATTAATGAGTAAGTCCTTAAACGATGAGAGTTGGAACGAAGTAGATAATAAGCATCATAAATAGAATTGTGGGTATCAAGGCACTGCAGCTATTTTAATTATTGACAAGAAATATACTGAGAAAAGCAGGTTTAGAGAGCTAGAAGGCTAGAAGTCGGCTTTTCTTTTCTTTTCTTTTCTTTTCTTTTCTTTTCTCTTCTTTTCTTTTCTTTTCTGATGTCTTACAATGAGCCTGTCTCCTATTCTTCATCTTCCTCTTTCTCTTCCTTCTTCTCCTTGCCCTCTTCTTCTTCCCCATCTCGCTCTCTCTCTATTGTCTAATGTATCCGTGACTGACTGGCCTCAAGCTTACTATGTAGCTGAGACATATTATTTTGTGTTCTTCTTCTTCTTCTTCTTTTTTAGGGTTACCTAAATTTATTTTTAATTAATTAATTAATTACTTAATTTACTTTACATCCCGTCAGAGCTTCTCCCCTCTCCTTTCTTCCAAGTCTCTCCCTTTCACCTCCTCTCCCCTATGCCACCCTCCCTTTCTCCTCAGAAAAGGGGTTGCCTTCCATGGATAGCAACTCACCTTGGCACATCAAGTGGTAGCAGGACTGGGAGCATCTTCTCCTATTGAGGCTAGACAAGGCTGATAGGTTAGGGGAAAGGGATCCAAAGGCAGGCAACTGAGTCAGAGATAGCCCCTGCTCCTGCTATTAGAAGGTCCACATGAAGAACCAGCTGTACAACTGTTACATATAGGTTGGGACCTCAGTCTGTCTCATGCATGCTATCTGGTTGGCAGTTCAGTCTCTGTGAGCCACTATGGGCCCAGGTTAGTTGATTCTGCAGGTTTTTTTGTGGTGTCCTTGACCCCTCTGGCTCTTTCAATCCTTTCTCCCCTTCTTCCACAAGATTCCCTGAGTTCTACCTAATTGTTTGGCTGTGGGTCTCTGCATCTGTTTCCTTCAGCTTCTGGGTGAAGCCTCTCAGATTCTGTCAACCAGTCTCTTCGATTCTTCATTGACTCCTGAACATACACTACAGCTTGCTCTGAATCAAAGCTGAGCCATGTCTGTTAGTGGGAATGTCTGTCACCATGTATCTGCCCCGGGGCCATGTTCTTTTTGAGGATGGTCAGACTTATTCCCAGAAACACTAAGAGATAAGAACTTTTTAGAGATGGCACAGAAGTTAAGAAACTCAAAGTCACATAGTCAAAGTCTGGTTCAGCCTAGGCCTTTTCTGCCTTCTGCTATGCAGGAAAGGATTGGTGCCAGGCAGTGGCTGGGGAAGGCTGTAGTCACAGCTGTGCATCTAGCCTTGGCTTGGGAATGCAGATCCCAAGATATTGGCCCATCTATCGAGAGAAATAACTACAGAGAAAAGAGTTTTTGAGCCCACTATTCTTGTGGCAAGGACGAATAGCAAATAGCCTGTCTTGGGACTGATGGTTCTCAGCTCCGTGTGCTTTCCTGGTTGACCCTGGGAGTCCAGAGAATGAACTTCTTTCCCAGGGACCCTCCTGAAAGATGCTTCTTGGTCCACCAGCTGCAGAACTGGGTGGCAGCCATTGGCAGAAGGAACGACTGTTTCTCAAGGCCAGAAATAGCAGTTGGTTTTCTCCCTGAACCTCTAACCTGGGAGCTAAAAATGCTTCCCAGGTACTGAGCTATCCAATCAGAGAAAGCTCAAATTCTCAGAGTGTGCCAGGAAAGACCACAGCCTCTAATGGAAACTCAGCCTACTGGAAGCCAGCTCACCACTGTGCCTACTGAGACTGAGGTTCAAATTAGCACACTGGCACCAGAGGCTGAAGATCAGAGCCTCGACAAACTCTGGGGGAGAGAAAGCTTTTATATTAGCTAATCACCTGAGCCCCGGCCATTAACATACTGCTCATGTCTGAACCCCTTCATTCCTTTTCTCAGCTGCTCACCATCTGCTGAATAAATACTGCTCTTTGTGATCAATAGAGATCATGGCAGCAGGCAAGGTGCTATTTTGGGGCCCCCTAAAAGCTCAGCTAGGATTACTCTCCCTCTGCACCTTAAACACCAGAGGCACTGGGTTGACAAAAGCTGACCCCCTCCCCCAAACATGAGCTTATGAAGATGGACTGTCTCTCCCACTGTTGACTCCTGTCTAAGCTTCCTTCTGTCACTAACAGACACAGAGGGACATTTCTCAGACCAGGTCCCCCATCATGGCATCTCTTCTAGCTTCTTAGTGACATTTTATAATAATTCCTTTTCTTCTTTTCCTCCACATCTTTGTGTGCATATATATGTGCCTGTGCATGTGCATGCAGAGGCCAGAGGTTGATGTCTGACTGTCTTCCTCAATCCATTTCAACTTTGTTTTAGGATCTTCTCACTGACCTGGAGCTCACCCCATTTGACTGGGCTCTCTGAGCAGCATCCCTCAGGAATCCTTTTTCCCCCTTGTCTCATCAGAGCATGGGGTACACAGGTGTGCTGTCATACTTTGCCTTTTTGTAGATACTGGGGATCTGAACTCAGGACCTCATGCTTGAGTTGTGAGCACTTTCCTGACTGGGCCATTTCCACAGCTTCCCCCATGTCTCTTTAAACAGCCTCAACAGGAGACAGACCATTTGCATATTGCATAGCCATGCAGTGGGCTTTCCCACTGTAAGACTGGCGCACCTTAGCTACTGGGGACCCTCTGAGTGAACCACACAGAGCCAGGGATCAATGCGAAAGCAAGAGGAATTTATTGTTCCAGCATGTTGTGGTTGGCCCTCACCTGAAGGAGAGGCAGTGAGCCCAGGTGGTCTGTTCAGCTAGTTTTTATACAGTTTCCAGGGACAGAATAGAGCATCAGCAACTAGGTACAATATGGTTGGTAGAACAGTGTGATTTTTAAACTGATTGATCCTTGGGGAATGAGATAGCAAATGCTTCCCTTATCTGCAGGTGGCCAACAGTCAATTCCCCAAGTGGTCTTTTTGGAGGAATGTAAAGAACCTCTCCCTTCGGGACGGAGGGGTGTCTATGAACTTCTTCACCTCTCTCTTCCAGGAACAGAGGGGTGGAATTTTCCAAAGGTCCTGAGCTGACCTCCTCACAGCTAAGATCCTCTGAGCTATCTGTCTAGTGTACTCAAAAGATCCCATTGAGAGCTTAATAAAGGGTTGGTTTCACATGATCATTTATTCTGCGGAATAAACCTGCTACGGGGTGCCTGTATTCTTTTTTACAGATGAAGAGGGGCTGAGGATGAGGGCTTGGAACTCTGGGTAGAACTTGAATATCAACCTTGATTCTGACTCCAGACTCTTGGGCTGGCTTCTGTCTAGCTGGTCTCACCTCAAACTGCTCTCCACTGTCAGGGTGGGACTTGGTTTTCTGTGTGAGTCTTGCAGCTTTTTTTGATGTTATCCTTAAGCAGCATCAAAAGTTTATCTTTTGAGAAACACCTTACAGGAATGACCAATGGGTAGGATCTTGAATGCCCCATCATTTCTCCTTTCTAATTGAGACCAACACATTCTGCTCCCTACCGGTTTTCTTTCTCACCAGGGCTTCTGACTTAATCACCTCTGTCCTCCCTGAAGGGTGGAATGCTGAATCTTAAAAGAGACCTGCTTGCTCTTACCTTGGGCACTGGGATTGGTCAGCTGCCTGTGGGGCTGACTCACACAATACCCTTTGTCTACCCTTTGCCTGATTGCCTCCTCATGATTCCATTTGAAACTGGGGGATGTCACCTCTGAAAACCCTTGAAGTCTCCTTGGTTAACATTGTGCTAATTCATTGTTTGAGAGTAAAGGATGCTCCGCAAGTATCCTGTTCCCACGTGCGTATCCTCACCTGCCCTATACAGAGTCCATAAGGCAAGCTGTGAGCATCTGACTGGCACTGGATGCAGTTTAGAACTGTGAGTAGCGGGTGGACACAGTTTAGATTAGATTGAGATCTGGATGAGACTGGTTTGTTTGTTTGTTTCTTGTTTGTCTTGTTTGTTGTTGTTGTTCTTTGAGAATTCTGTTTTCTGTGGAGCCCTCAGATAATGTCTTAGATCCCGAAGAAGGAGAAAGGCAATGATTACAGAGCTTGCTGTGTCCAGGGTTTAGAGAGAGCCTGTGGTGGCACCTCGTGAGAGCAGTAGGAAAATAAAAAGGATTCAGAGATCTTTTCTGCTTTACCTGGTTTCTCCTCTGAACACCCATGGATGTGGTTTATGTTAGAGATTTAAGCAGCAGAAATGGACTCCTTAATTTTAAGCAAGGAAGGAATTACTTGTCAACCCCATGTGAACACACAGAGTGAAGACCCACTTTGAGGAGTAGGGGCCAGAGTAGCTTGGGAGACCAGAAATCAGTTGCAGCTTTCTTCTGGGCTGCCCTTGGACCAAACAGCCCATGTCCTCCCTTCACTTGGCTGATGACTTGATTAGGGAAAGCCAAATGGTCTGGCTCTCCTGAGCCACCGTTGAGGACATCATT
Organism: Mus musculus; assembly: GCF_000001635.26. Lineage (NCBI taxonomy): Eukaryota > Metazoa > Chordata > Mammalia > Rodentia > Muridae > Mus > Mus musculus. Next base: position 84,639,856 of record NC_000067.6, on the reverse strand, counting down.
AATGGACACTGTTGATGAACAGTTCCACTAAGAAATCTCGGTGCTCTTTCTGGATGAAAGACCATCAGAGGAGAGACCATCAGGACCAACCTGTGTCCCTTGCATGGTGTGCTCATGTGCTCATGAGCTCAGTCTAAAGCATTTCTGTTCTCTTCATACCAATGGCTCCTAGATCCCTTCAGAACAAGCTTAGGAAGTGGTCCCTGGTGTGGAAGAGGTTTAGAGACACTGTCAGGAGACAAATGCGGTGTGAAAGTGATGACTGACAGTGATGAGATCACCCTGGGTACTGGGGGGGGGAACACGTGCTAGTGAACGAGGGACACTAGAGGGTGAAGCCAGAGGTCGGGAGTCAGTGTGAAGAGGTCTTTCTGGAGAGTTGAGAGGGGCCGAAGGGGAACTGGATTTAATGCTGAGATGCTTATGTTTTATTGAGGCCCGATTCTATGTTTCCCCTGGGAGGGAGTGTCTGCACAGGGCATATGGGGCAAAGGCTGCCTTAGGCAAATGCTGATGAAGAGGAATGCGCTTTCCCTGTGCAGAGCTTTGGCGTGAGAGAGATCAGCAGTCCTTGTATTGTTCCCTGGGCATAAAAGTCTGAGCAAAGTGCCGGTTCTCCAGCTCATGGTATCTCTTTGGTCAGAACTAATAGCTAATAGCTGACTGTGCTTTGTGGGATGTGAAGTTTACTTGGGAATTGAACAGTGAGTTTTAGGTCATTCTTTAAGACAAGATGTGAGAAGAGACGGTAGAAAGGGGAGAATTAAGATGGATTCTCTAGGTTGGAGAGGCAGCTCGATGGTTATATGTGTTTTCTGTGCAACCCTGAGGGTCCCAGCATCAGTAGAACAAGCTGTGTGCCTTGTGCACACCTGCAATTTTAGCTCTGAGTCGGGGAGGGAAGGCTGGAGACAGGAGGATTGCTGGCTTTCAGCCTAGCAGAGGAGATGTGTGCTGCAGGTTCAGGGAGAGGCCCTGCCTCAAAGGAGAAGGCAGAGGGTGACAGAGGAGGTCGCTTGAGTCCCTACTCTACTGTCCTCTACTGCCTTTCCTTGCCCCCAACTCATGCATGTACTTACACAGGCATGTGCCATATGCATACAAATAAATAAACCTTTTTTAAAAAGAGTAATTCTCACCAGGGTATATAATGTGTAACAAGCTCAGCTGTGAGTAGCTGTTTCTGAAAGGATGTTGTAGGTCATAAACAGAAATCACTCCTTGACACCATCCCAACTGCTTTCAGCCTGGTACAATTCCATGAAGTCTTTAGCTGGAGTCAGTGGTATGATGGACACACCATCTCCTCTGGAAGGTATTCAGTGACATCATTCCGGTAGCAAAGTAGCGAATATAGCAGGGATAAATATTACACCATGGAAATGGAAAATCCTGCAAATCAGGGAATATTTTTTTCTAGAGAGCTGGCTTTTTGTATATTATAGTGCATTAGCCACTTCAAAGAAGCCTGATTGTGTATCTGATTCCTTCCCTCTGACAGAAGAGCATATTTAATGCAGTATTGATGTACTATTTTAAGGAAGCACTGATGGACACATAAATGAAAAATTAAAGCCAAGTGTGGTGGAGCATACCTTTCATCCACACATTCAGGAGGCAGAGACAGGCAGATCTTTGATTTCTGGGCAATCTTGGTCTATATAGCAAGTTCTCGGCTACATAGTGACACCTTGTCCAAAAACAAGATGTGTAGTTAAGTTTCTCAAAGTCTTTTTCTGATCAGCTTTTAATACTTGCTTTTGTGTGTGTGTGTGTGTGTGTGTGTGTGTGTGTGTTTCTCTGTGTAGCGTAGCCCTGGATGTTCTGGAACTTACTCTGTAGACCAGGCTGGCCTCGAACTCTCTGCCTGCCTTTGAGTCCTGGGTGCTGGGATTAAGGACATGCTCCACCTCTGCCTGGCTCTTTTTTCTTTCTTTCTTTTCTTCTTGGAGGCTTCCTATGTAGCTCAGACTGGATTTGACTCATCTCAAGATCCTCTCCTGCCATCTCCTAAATGCTGGGATTAACGGTGTGTGATGCCCTGCCTGGCCATCAATATTTACCAGTTGACTTTAAGGGGGGAAAGGGGGGGAGGGGAGACAGGAAAACGCTGTTGATTGGCTGTGGTGGAATAAAGGCTGAGGTGAATGAAAGTGGATGGGGTGGAGAGTCCAGAGGCCCTCTCACCTGCTGCGGGTGGTTAGCTTTTCCTCCCATCCTTTTCCAGGTGCAGTTACTGACAAGATTACAGGCCTCAGTAACCCGGGAAATCCAGCAAATTCAGGACTGTGTGCTTGCTTTGAGAATTTCGGCCTCACAGATCCTTAGAAGCCTTGCCACTGGGTGTGAGGAAGCCTACTGTTTCAGCAGAAGAGCTTGCAAATGAAAAGAAAATGCTTTGCAACAGAATACAGTTATACTGGGGCAAAGTGTCTAATTCAGGGAAATGCTTCCTGGCTTTTCTGCCTGTCAGGGAGGGGACTGTGACAGTCAGAGGTACCTGGACCCGTGTGTAGAGTGTTTACCACTTACTGTCAGTTCTAAGGTGCCTTTATTATGAAGCTTATTATGTATATATACATGATTAGAATTCCAAGTGCAGGGCTAAAGCCTTTTAAAAAGAATGCCCTGGGAAACTAGGCATTTTAACCCATCATCTCTGACATTTCTGAGGGGAAAATGGAATGACTGCGGTGACTTTGGGCAGGTTCAGTTCTGCTCGCACAAGCAGCACACAAAAGCTCCTTACAAAGAAAGCGCTAAATACTCCGTGCCACTCGGGGAGGAGAGAGTGCTTTGACTTCTACAAAAGCCAGTCATCTGCCTTGACTCAGTGGGTGGAGGGTTCGAAGTAGCAGAGCTAACTGCTTTAAACTTGTGACCTTTCCTGAGCATCTGCTCTGTGGCACATACAGTGTTAGACCCCAGGATGCCAAGGGTAACCTGGTCCAGTTTTGTTTTTTTTTTAATGTGGGTTGATGAGAAGGTAGCGCCAACAGCTGTAAGGGGAAGAGTATAAACACAAGGGTGATGGAGAGGAACTCAGCACCTCTCCAGTACCCCAAAATGACACCCTGTATTTTGCTGAGATTTACATGGGCACACCAAGCATAGGAATGTGACTTATATATGTATACACGGTCCTGGTTTGTGTGTGTATACAAACACGGAGATGCCGTTTATATGTAACACAA